>NC_140179.1:72879647-72889647 GCF_963971535.1 Notolepis coatsorum
TCCGCGCTACGCAGGACGTTTCCACCGTCACACCCTCCCACCTGAGGACAGGACACATGAGAGGAATGTTTTAGTGTGTGGCTCAGGCAGGCAGACACTGTATTAATCCATTTAGGGAAATGAGGGCATCACAGAAGCATTGAAAGTCAAATGATAAAAATATCTAGTATAAAGCATTTGTCTCTGTGTGCACCTACCGCATAGACCTGTCCTCCATATGCAGCCACTCCCACTGCCCAACGCCTGCTGCTCATGGGGGCGATCAGAGTCCACTGGTCAGTGTCTGGGCTGTAGCACTCAGCTGTGAGCAGACACCCCGTCCTGTTCTCGCCACCACAGATGTAAACCTGTAATAAGAAAGAATATTCTAATTTAGTTTATATATTCCATTTGATTTCATTCTACTTTAATTGTCTGTTAATGTTGATGCACCAAAGGACCCAGACACATCTTTTGTATGTGCAAGCTCACTTGGCAATAAAGACATTTATGATTTCTGATCTAACGTTCCTTGTGTTCATCTAGCACCCTGTGTCCCTCAGTTCCACCCACCTTGCCCTGGAGGGCTGCTGCCCCGGCGCCCCACCTGTGCTCCAGCATGGGTGAGATCACTGTCCACTGGTCGGTTTCAGGCTCGTAGCGCTCGGCGATGTTCAGCGCGTGTCCGTCCCACCCTCCCATGGCGTAGATACAGCCGTCCAACGCGACCACGCTGAGGTTACTGCGGCGTGAGTGCATGGGAGCCGCCTGCAGCCAGCTGCGAGTGACGGGGTTGAACCTGCTCACACTGCTGAGACGCTTACTGCCGTCCGAGCCACCGACGCAGTAGACCAGACCGTGGAGATAAGCGGTGCCGTGGCCCCACCGGGGACTCTCCCCCTCAACACTCACGTCCATCCATCCACCGGCTCGGATATTGTAAGCCTCCATGGTCACGCTGCCTCTACTAGAGCCTCCGATGGCCAATAGGACCTCCTGGGGCAGGCGTGGGCGGGTCAGGGGGTTTGGGAGCCTGTCGGAGAAAGGGGGGTTCAGGACGCTGAGGATGAGGGCCCTGCAGTCGTGGCTGTCCCTCACCACAGGGTTGTTCTGGACGTTGTTCCTGAAGTAGTCAGGCCTCATCAAGCCCATGCGAACCTGGGAAGAGACAAGCAGACAGCGGGTACAACTTAGACATCGGTTGTAGACGGTTTCTGTTGCTAGGGAACAGTTTGGACCCAAATTTTTGAGAACCACTGTACTAGGGAACCTAGTGTTGTTTTAATGTAATGCACAGTAATACAATTCGTTTGTTTTTTTATAAATGTTTTTATTTAATTTTATTTTCATACATAAAACAGAACATAACAGTACAATAATAATAATAATAATAATAATAATAATAATAATAATAATAATAATAATAATAATAATAATAATAATAATAATAATAATAATAATAATAATAATAATAATAATAATAATAATAATGACAACAGCAACGACAACAATAATAACAGTAACATGAATCATAATGACCTTGCCAAGAGACAGACAAACAAGAAAAAGTAAAATAATAATAAAAATAAATGTGGCTCAGGCACTAGCAACCATGTTTGTGTATCCGTAATACAATTAGTTACCTTGGGCAGCAGCAAAGGGATGTGTATTTTACGCTCCTCACGGGAGTGGTCGATCCAACGGAGGACGGCCTCGAACACCGTCTCTTCGCTCTTCACGTTCAGGTCATCTCTCTCGATGATGTCCACCAGTTGCTGCGGGGACAGCTCCACAAACTCCTGTGAGACGTGCAACATCTCCTCAAAGTGGCACACGGTGAAGAGATGGGCCTTGCGCCTCAGGTCAGGGCAGCAGTAGATGTCCGTGAACCTCCAGAAGCCGACACAGTTTTCCAGAGACAGCTGGCCTTCTAGGAAGTCAGAGCACGCTCCTACTATGCCAGTGACGCGAAGCTGGTCTGCAGCCACCAGAAGCTCTTCCACATTCTCTGCTGTCACCAGCACAAAGCGTGTGTAGGCGTACTCTATGATGAGCTGCATCATATCTGGGGACACCCCAGGGATAGTGTAGATTGCTTTCTCTGAGTCGCTCCAGCGAGTGAAGAGGGCTCTGTGGGACGCAGAGTACAGAGATATCTGATGAGAAAACAGTAAGCAACATTCTGTCCTGTGTAGTAATTAGGGCGGACCCCTATTAGTTGAATAGTCGACTAATCGGTCGAAAGGAGCCGTAGTCGACTGCCAAATTCTTAGAAGCGTGGCTAACGCTAATGGCACGCATACCAGAGGCCAACTGCCTAAGAAAACAGGCACAGAGGCACTGAAAGAGGATTTCACCCATCTAATGAACACACTAGACTAGACAAATATCAAGAAGTATCCATCAGTGGACCAATTGCATGCTTTTGCAGAGGACAAGAAGCCTTCAGTCGACTCCTTCAGACATTAAGCACCCCCACAGCCCAAATGGAATGATACAAAAATATATATATATATATTATATTTTTTTTTTTTTTTTTATATATAGACATTCAGTATGGTATCCTGCTAACCTGAACCAAGCTAAACTTACCTGAAATAGTCACTGCAGTCACACAGGAGGGCCTTGTGGGCATTCAACTCAGTGCTGTTGACTTTAATAACCACATCACAGAGCCTTCCCTCCAGACGCAGCTCATTAAGGATTGTACATGACATTGTTTCCTTTTCCATGTGGGGATTTTAAATTGTATCTACAGAATATATTCAAGCTTACAGACAAGTAGCCTGAAACAACAAGTGATATCTTCACTTGGTCTTCTGCGATCTGAGATCTTCTGAGAGAATTGTTAAATATATAGTGTACACAAATGTTCTAGAATGTTCTATTATGACATCATACTGTGACATCACAAATGTTCTAGAATGTTTGATTATGACATCATACTGTGACATCACAAATGTTCTAGAATGTTTGATTATGACATCATACTGTGACCACAAATGTTCTAGAATGTTTGATTATGACATCATACTGTGACATCACAAATGTTCTAGAATGTTCTATTATGACATCATACTGTGACATCACAAATGTTCTAGAATGTTCTATTATGACATCATACTGTGACATCACAAATGTTCTAGAATGTTCTATAATGTACTATTATGACATCATACTGTGAAATCACAAATGTTCTAGAATGATCTATTATGACATCATACTGTGAAATCACAAATGTTCTAGAATGATCTATTATGACATCATACTGTGACAGCCAGTGATGGGAATAACGGCGTTAGTTTTTTCAGTAACGAGTAATCTCGTATTTAATGTTGCCCAGTTGTGGCCTGTTGAGGGGCAATACATATCAAAAGTTCCAAAACATCTATTGTGTTTGTATTTGTATGATCCACTATATAAACATAGTAATCATAATATCTACATACATGGCATTTGATTGGAGGCTAGTCTCACTTTGTCCCACAGGAACATTAAAATAGTTTAGATTTGTGTATGTTGTTTATGTAACAAATGTACATGAAAGTAACGCAATAGTTACTTTCTGAAGTAACTAGTTACTTTTATAAGTCAAGTCAAGTCAAGTAATTTATTTATAAAGCACATTTAAAAGCCCAAGAGCCAACCAAAGTGCTGTACAATCAAATCTTAAAATCAATGTCCTAATATAAAATACACAAATACAAAAATACAAAAAGGCACAGCAGGACAAGACAGTACATTCAGAGAGTAGGACAGTAGGACAACACACGAATAGGGGAACACAAAGTACAGTAGCACACAGGGGACAGAGGAGCATAATAAGAGATACAAGAGGGAGGGGGCAGGATAAAATTACATGGGAGTGTGTGAGTTAGGGTGTGGGAGAATCAGGGTTTATTGAAGGCCAGGGAATAGAAGTGGGTTTTTAGACGGGCCTTAAATGTCTCCAGTGAAGAAGAAGAAGAAGTAACTAGTAACTGTAACTAGTTACTTTTTAAGAGTAACTTGCCCAACACTGCTTATAAACTTTTTTTATATACAACTGTGTTACGATTCTGGTTCTTGACTACGGTCGGGAACCACCCACCTTCTCTGTCATCTGTCACCTGACTGCTGTCACTGGTTTTTCCCTGTAATTTAGTGCTGTCACTTAGGGGTTGGCTTCTGATTGGCTGTCACAGGGGTGTGTGTGGAATGTTGGTATTTGGTGGCTATTTAACATTCCTTTCCTCTGCTTGTCATTCGTCAGGTCTTCACTATAGGTGTTCGGAGATAACGCGGCCGGTTCCAGTTCTGGACCACCACTAAGCTCCATTATCTATTATCTTGTTCCTTGCCTTTGGCATAGTATCCTAGTATTACTCTTTGTGTTCTTTACTATTAAAGTCGAACCTGTTCAAGAGTATACCTTCTCCGTCTCTGTGATTGCCTACAACAATTGGAACTCACCTACCTCCATCCTGACAGAAGACCTGACCATCAGAGTTCCATGGAGGTGTAGCCGGTGTGATCTTGTCTGCGTTGTGTGTTTAGTCGATTCGACCCCTGTCAAGGGATCGCCCTGAGTGGGAGTTGAACCCCGATCTCCCGCGTCGCGGGCGGCATCACAGACCACTATACCAAGAAGTGAATTCACTTCTTGCTTCCGGGTCTGGATGCCTCTGGTGAGTGAGTTTACTTGCAGTACCGCTTACCATCCACAGCCACTGAACTACTTGTACCATCGTGACTGTGGATATACTGCGGTACCTCCGTTACAGAGGCAATCATGGAGATGCTCCGGGCACAGAAGAGTGCACAGGAGCGCATGGAGGAACACCAACATCTGGTCAGCGGCGAGTTGGTTCGGCTGGGCGGGATCGTCAGCGCGTCGCAGGAGACGCCGCAGTCGGCGCTACTCACAGCCCAGCAGGCACAAGTCGAGGTGGCTGGGGTAAGGATGACGGTGGGAAAGACGGCGGCAGGAGAGGCAGGGGGGTGGGGGGTCGTGTGCTCCATGGCCTGTGGCCGTGCCGGGGGGGGGGGGGGGGGGGGGGGGGGTCGTGTGCCCCATGGCCTGTGGCCGTGCCGGGGGGGGGGGGGGGGGGGGGGTGGGGGGGGGGTGGGGGGTCGCGTGCTCCATGGCCTGTGGCCGTGCCGGGGGGGGGTGACGATTCTGGATCTTCAGGCGGATGGACATGGTGGTGGTTGGATGGGGGGACATGTGGCATTGTGGATGGTCTGGGATGGCACTGAGACCTTTGGGACGCTTTGAGGTGCTGTGGGGGTTGTGGTGGGGACTGGCCGGGGTCCACCGGGGCACGTGCGGGAGACTGGTGTTCGGCTCTGGGGTGGGGGGGGGATGTTTGGTTGGCTTACAGACTTTTTTTAAATAGCTAAAAGCTAAAAGTGATGTTGTAATTTTGCAACCGGGGGCCTCACGGGGTTAAATGTATTTCATATGGTCGACTATATGATGTTTACTCTGATGTCACAGTGGCTTCTCCGCAACATCTTATCGGTGGTCGTTTTTTTCACGTCAGAAATAGTGACCAGAATATGGACGCTTTCCTCGTGCCAATTCTTAACAGACCCAAGTTAATTTCCTGTTGCAATTTTAACGCAATAACTGACAGGAAATACACTCATGTCCTAACTGTTCCCTGGCAACAGAATTCCAGGGAAAGTGTCTATAATTACATTTTAGTTTGGGAAAGGACATTCTCAAGAGGATCCCACGGCCCCCAACGTTGGAGAAGTCCGATTGAGAAGATATGGATATATATTCGGGACTCATAAGATTTGTCAAACTTATTTTTATAATCTGTAGGTAAGTGTTTTCATATCATCATGTCTTCAACTTGCACCGGTGCAATACTTGTACCTACTGTAATAGAAATATGATCATGTCATTATAGATCTGTGTTAAATGTCTGTACAGCTTGACTAGTTTAATATGATCAACTAGTCTGACTACAGCAGCTACACTAGGAGACTGACACTGTCTCTTTAAGGAGATATGACCATGGATTTTACTCTTGTTCTAGTGTGAAAGACATAACATGAGCCTAGACCCGTCTTTTGTTATGATTCCCTAACTGGGGCATAATTCTTGTTTACCTTTCTGTCATATCTGGTGTCTAATGTACGTCATTTCAATTATGTATTTAATGTGTGTCCGACCAAAAGCTCTTTGTCACTTTCTGGCCAGACACTTGTGTTTACACATGTGTGTCTCTCTATAAACTGATCACTTTCATCATACAGCATAGTCAAGTCAAGTCAAGTAAATTTTATTTATATAGCACATTTCCAGTCAGCGGCAGCTGGCACCAAAGTGCTTCACAGGCAAGTTGATAAAAACAAAATAATGTGATGCAAGATATAAGATTAAAAACATAATAAAGCAATGAAAGTAATAAAAACAAAATAATATGATGCAAGATATAAGATTAAAAACATAGTAAAGCAATGAAAGTAATAAAAACAGGTAGGACACAGTAAAACAAAGAGGATAGAAGGGCCAGGGCTCTAGTGGTGATTAAGTAGGGGGGAAGGCCAAGGAGAACAGGTAGGTTTTTAAAAGTGATTTAAAAGCCTGCACGGTCTGGGCGGCCCGTACGCTGAGGGGGAGGCTGTTCCACAGTCTAGGCGCTGCGGTGGAGAAAGCTCTGTCTCCCCTAGTCTTGAGCCTAGTTGTAGGCACCACCAGTAGCAGCTGGTCAGCTGATCTGAGGGACCGGTGGGGGGTGTGGCGGTGCAGGAGTTCGGACAGATAGGGAGGAGCCGTGCCATTTAGTGATTTAAAAACATTTAGGGCTAATTTAAAATCAATCCTAAAGTGGACAGGCAGCCAGTGGAGCGAGGCCAAGACTGGGCTGATATGTTCATGTTTTTTTGTTTTGGTGAGGAGGCGCGCGGCTGCGTTCTGCACCAGTTGTAGGCGGCGAAGCAAGGATTTGTCGATGCCCGTGTAAAGGGCATTGCAGTAGTCGAGGCGAGTGGTGACAAAGGCATGTATCACCGTCTCTAGGTTACTTTGGGAGAGGTATGCCTTTGTCTTCGCCAGGAGTCTAAGGTGGTAAAAACTGTTTTTGACTACGGCGCTGACCTGTTTGTCAAATTTTAAATTGCTGTCGAAGATGACCCCGAGGTTCCTGACAGAGGTGGAGAGGTTTGAGGTGGAGAGGGATGTCCTCTGAGTCCTTTGCTATTTGCCGTAGCAATCGAACCTTTATCTATTGCGCTCAAATCCGCCAACTCCAATCAAGGAATCTTTAGATATGGTTCGGAACATATACTCTCCTTGTATGCAGACGACTTATTATTATTCATTTCTGATCCACTGTCTACAATCCCTCAGACTATCGGACTGCTGAATAGATTCGGAACCTTTTCAGGTTACAAACTTAACTTTTCAAAAAGTGAATGCTTCCCAGTGAGTAATCTAGCCTTACAGATCCCTGAAAAGCAATTCCCCTTTAAGATATCTAAAGACAGTTTTAAGTATTTGGGAGTGAACATATGTCGTAAATGTTCAGACCTTATCGAGAATAATTTCTCACCCCTAATAGCCAAGCTTAAATTAGACCTGGAGAGATGGAATAGCTTACATATAACTATTGCGGGGAGGGTAAACTGCATAAAAATGAATGTGCTTCCACATTTTCTATACCTTTTTCAATCCCTTCCAGTCTTCTTACCCAAATCCTTTTTTACTAAAGTAAATGCACTGATTTCCCATTTTATATGGGGAGGCAAGCCCCCCAGAATCAAAAGAGAGTTCTTACAGAGGCCTAGAGAGGGTGGGGGATTGGCACTCCCTGATATAAGAAACTACTATTGGGCAGCCAACATCCACAAAATGATTTTATGGACCCAAGAACCGGCACTGAGTTGGTGTGAATCTGAAGCAGGATCCTGTCAGTCTACCTCACTATTGGCTCTGCTCTCATCTGAATTGCCAATCCGGCCGACCAGATTTTCATGAAACCCAATTGTTGTATCGACTTTAAAAATATGGCTTCAATTCAGGCGCGCCTCTGGACTCCTTGGGTTCTCCAGCCACAGCCCCATTTGCAACAACCACCTCTTTATCCCTCCCCACACTGATGCAGCCTTTTTGACCTGGCAAAGGTCAGGCCTAGTTAGAGTGAGGGACCTATACACCAATAAGGTTTTCTGTAGTTTTAGCGATCTGTGTGAAAAATTTGGCCTCCCGAGATCTCATTTATTTCGATACTTTCAAGTTCGAAACTGGGTTAAACAACACAATACCTCCTTCCCTATTATCTCCAACTCAGTAATTGACACAATTCTGGACATCCCCACAAATCAAAAAGGTCTTATATCAAGGATTTACAGTACACCCTGATCTCCCGTAACACAGAAACATGTCTTGATAAAATCAAAGAGGACTGGGAAAAGGAATGGGGTGAGGCTATAGATGAGAATATTTGGAATGGAGTATTGGCCAGAGTAAATGACAGTACATCCTGCTCCAGGCTCAATCTGATGCAATTTAAGGTGGTCCATCGCGTCTACTTCACAAACTCTAAACTCGCCAAAATATATCCCAATATTACAGACTCTTGTAATAGATGTCACATGTCCCCAGCAAATATGACGCACATGTTTTGGTCTTGTCCCCGCCTACACAGCTTCTGGACAGCTATTTTCAAACACCTCGCAGAGGCTTTCGACATGGAGCTAACTCCCAGTGCAGAAATAGCCATCTTTGGAGTCTTACCAAGACCGGATCACCAAGGGGTTAGGAGAAGAACAATAGATAGAATTGCCTTTGCATCCCTACTAGCACGCAGAAGGATCTTGCTCGAGTGGAAATCACCAGCAGCCCCCAAAGCATCCCTATGGCTTAAAGATCTCATGTTCTTTCTAAATCTGGAGAAAATCAAACACAACCTAAGGGGGTCTAGTGAAAAGTTTGAAATAGTATGGGGCCCTTTTATTGGTTACATAGCCAAGCTAAAGACACTAGGATAATGAGAAGGAAGGATGAGTGAGAGAGATATGTGTTTGTATGTTCTATGTTTCCTGTTGTGTATTTGTAGGATTGGGCAAGATAGGGGAGGGAAAATGGGAGGGAGGGGGGAGGGTTCGTACAAGGTCCTTGAAATGCTAAATACTTGTATTTTGACACAAGGTAGCGCTAACTGTCGGAGATTGGCTTTGAGCCATAAAATATTGGATCCGACTAAAGGTGTATTCTTTACTCTTTATTAATTATTATTATACATTTTTGCTATAGAAAACAGCACTTAAAAGTGAACTGTATCCCTTTTATTTTTTAATTCTCTTTTTTGAGAAAGTCCTTGAATTTAATTTTGCAATGTCTGTGAGAACCCAGGAGGGAGGGGGGGAAGGGCGAAAATACAAAATATGCCATTCAATGTGTAATGTATCCAACTGTACCTTTGATGACTAATAAATAAATGTTTAAAAAAAAAGAGGTGGAGAGGTTTGGACCCAGGGGACCAAGTGCGTCAATGAGGGGGGTCGGGGGGGCACTATTAAAAACAATTACCTCAGTTTTCCCTTCATAAGTACATTACAATGAAAATAAGTGGGGCATCCAACCCGAGTGCAAATGTAACAGTAAAGTGCAATAGTAATATTAATAGTGATTAAGCTGGGTATAAGATATATAAATTTGTTCTACTGCGTATAATGCTAATCACATGTATGTACAGAGTTGTAATATATTTAAATGTTTAAAAAATTTACCCCAGTTGCTATTGCATGCACATATTTGTGTTTTATTACACGTATATGTACATACATACCAACTATTCGCCTGTTTTATTCTCCACCCATCCATAGCAACACTATTATCACCGACATCCAAGAAGGGGGATCCCCCCTTGAACGGCCCTTCTAAGGTTTCTCTCCTCCACATCGCCTGTGGTGCTTTTTTCCTATTGCTATAGGTTTTTCCTTACCTTCGCTGGGGTATGTCTGGGAGTGTTGCATTTATTATTTTACATTTATTTTGGATTTCATGGTGGGTTTTTTGTTCTTG
>NC_140179.1:72894647-72904647 GCF_963971535.1 Notolepis coatsorum
ACAAGTGATATCTTCACTTGGTCTTCTGCGATCTGAGATCTGAGAGAGAATTGTTGAATATATACTTTACACAAATGTTCTAGAATGTTCTATTATGACATCATACTGTGACATCACAAATGTTCTAGAATGTTTGATTATGACATCATACTGTGACATCACAAATGTTCTAGAGTGTTTGATTATGACATCATACTGTGACATCACAAATGTTCTAGATTGTTTGATATGACATCATACTGTGACATCACAAATGTTCTACAATGTTTGATTATGACATCATACTGTGACATCACAAATGTTCTAGACTGTTTGATTATGACATCATACTGTGACATCACAAATGTTCTAGAATGTTCTATTATGGCATCATACTGTGACATCACAAATGTTCTAGAATGTCCTATTATCACATCATACTGTGACATCACAAATGTTCTAGAATGTTCTAGAATGTACTATTATGACATCATACTGTGAAATCACAAATGTTCTAGAATGTTCTATTATGATATCATACTGTGACATCACAAATGTTCTAGAATGTTTGATTATGACATCATACTGTGACATCCAGTGATGGGAATTATTAACGGCGTTAGTTTTTTCAGTAACGAGTAATCTCGTATTTAATGTTGCCCAGTTGTGGCCTGTTGAGGGGCAATACATATCAAAAGTTCCAAAACATCTATTGTGTTTGTATTTGTATGATCCACTATAAAACATAGTAATCATAATATCTACATACATGGCATTTGATTGGAGGCTAGTCTCACTTTGTCCCACAGCAACATTAAAATAGTTTAGATTTGTGTATGTTGTTTATGTAACAAATGTACTTGAAAGTAATGCAATAGTTACTTTCTGAAGTAACTAGTTACTTTTATAATTTGTAACTGAGTAAGTAATTTAGTTACTTTTTTGAAGAAGTAACTAGTAACTGTAACTAGTTACTTGTTAAGAGTAACTTGCCCAACACTGCTTATAAACAATTTTTATATACAACTGACTCAATCTCAATTTCTACAGTTCACTGTCATGGCTCATTTTAAATATTCCACAACACTACTTACAGCAGTGATGTAGTGTAGTGGTGTAGTGTAGTGGTGTAGTGTAGTGGTGTAGTGTAGTGGTGTACTGCTAGTAGAGTGGGTAGTGTGTAGTGATGTAGTGTAGTGGTGTAGTGTAGTGATGTAGTGTAGTGGTGTAGTGTAGTGATGTAGTGTAGTGGTGTAGTGTAGTGGTGTAGTGTAGTGGTGTACTGCTAGTAGAGTGGGTAGTGTGTAGTGATGTAGTGTAGTGGTGTAGTGTAGTGATGTAGTGTAGTGGTGTAGTGTAGTGGTGTACTGCTAGTAGAGTGGGTAGTTCAGTGATGTAGTGTAGTGGTGTAGTGTGCAATAACCAGAATGCAATAAATAAGGTGTTTTTTTTACACTAAAAACGTCCGCTTTCACCCCCCCACCCCCACCCCACAACCCACCCCCACCGCCAGTCCAGAGAAAATCATTGCCCCACCAACATTTTACATATAGAAACGCCACTGTGTAGTGTTAGTAGAGTGGATATGTCAGTGGTGTAGTGATAGTAGAGTGGATATTTCAGTGGTGTAGTGTTAGTAGAGTGGATATGTCAGTGGTGTAGTGTTAGTAGAGTGGATATTTCAGTGGTGTAGTGATAGTAGAGTGGATATTTCAGTGGTGTAGTGATAGTAGAGTGGATATTTCAGTGGTGTAGTGATAGTAGAGTGGATATGTCAGTGGTGTAGTGATAGTAGAGTGGATATTTCAGTGGTGTAGTGTTAGTAGAGTGGATATTTCGGTGGTGTAGTGATAGTAGAGTGGATATTTCAGTGGTGTAGTGTTAGTAGAGTGGATATGTCAGTGGTGTAGTGTTAGTAGAGTGGATATTTCAGTGGTGTAGTGATAGTAGAGTGGATATTTCAGTGGTGTAGTGATAGTAGAGTGGATATTTCAGTGGTGTAGTGATAGTAGAGTGGATATTTCAGTGGTGTAGTGATAGTAGAGTGGATATTATGGTGGTGTAGTGGTAGTAGAGTGGATATTTAAGTGGCGTAGTGATAGTAGAGTGGATATTTCGGTGGTGTAGTGTTAGTAGAGTGGATATTTCAGTGGTGTAGTGATAGTAGAGTGGATATTATGGTGGTGTAGTGGTAGTAGAGTGGATATTTAAGTGGTGTAGTGATAGTAGAGTGGATATTTCAGTGGTGTAGTGATAGTAGAGTGGATATTTCAGTGGTGTAGTGATAGTAGAGTGGATATTTCAGTGGTGTAGTGTTAGTAGAGTGGATATTTCAGTGGTGTAGTGATAGTAGAGTGGATATTTCAGTGGTGTAGTGATAGTAGAGTGGATATTTCAGTGGTGTACAGTGATGCCACAGATTACTTGTAAAAGTAATCCGATTACTGATTACTGATTACTCCTTTAAAAAGTAATCCAAGTTACTTTACTGATTACTTGATTATCAGAGTAACTTAGTTACTTTGAAAGTAACTAGGTTACGAAGTCGTCGTCGTTCCCCCAACAGTTTTTTTTAAACGCTTTATTGAAAGTGCATAAATTGTTTTTAACTTGTTTCTCTGCACATAACGTAAATTGTTAAACTAGTGCTTCAGCTTCTGTACCATCAAGTATGGTAAAGCAACAGTCTATGATGCTCACAGCATTAGAGCAGCCAGCCAGTGGTTGTACAAAACCAGTGTATCTATTCACATCTAACAAATGCAGGCTGAACTATTCAATTATATCAACTGTAACTATTAAATTGTTTTTATAAATGTCTCTCTATAAACATACAATCAGTCTCTCTTTAACATGTAAATTAACTGTAAATCTGGCAAATAAGAGCTTTTGCTCTGCCACCATCAAATATACATTAATCAATAGGGAAAGTCCTCCTGTACCTGAATGAATGAATGAAAACTTTATTTAACAGATTGCAGAATGGGTACAATATACAGTACGGCTCAATACACACAATTGTTAAGGGGATGCAGACCAGAGAAAGACGTTTGTCTTGTTTACATCAGGGTCCCCCATTTTCAATTCATAGTCGAAGCGTCGGCTAGTGTTGTGATTCCAGATGCTTTCAATGCAATTGGATGTGCTGTTTTTAGCGGTAGACAGTATTTTGACTGAGGCTACGTTTAAACAAGCGTTTTGGGGTGGAAGTCTGAACAGAAACCGCAAAAGTCTTCTTGCGGTTTCACTTCGTTTAGACAAGCGTTTTGTAAATGAATTCTCAGACGAACATAACAACGGAGCCCTGCTGTCACACGATTGGCGCATATGTCACATGACGTGCTGTGAAGACCCGCCCTACTCTGCCTCTGATTCGCAGACTGTGGATGGGGAATGTGATTGGGCCAAAGCAGAGTCACTCACAGACAGAGAGTCCAGTCACGCCGCGGGGACACATTCTTGTGTAACCCTTTCACTGCCACACCACGTCACTCCATAATAATAATAAGAAAAACAGCTCAAAATGTATTTTTGACTGTCGAAAACGAAATAAAATACTGCATTCCGCCTGCATTATGAATTTATGACGAGATAGTAACGAAATAGTAATGCACAGCCACTTGGACAAATAACTGCAATCAGATTACTGGCTTTTAAAGATTAACGCGTTAGATTACTATTTTCGGGGGAAAGTAATCAGATTACAATAACGCGTTACTTAGTAACGCGTTACCGGCATCACTGGTGGTGTAGTGATAGTAGAGTGGATATTTCAGTGGTGTAGTGTTAGTAGAGTGGATATTTCAGTGGTGTAGTGTTAGTAGAGTGGATATTTCAGTGGTGTAGTGATAGTAGAGTGGATATTTCAGTGGTATAGTGTTAGTAGAGTGGATATTTCAGTGGTGTAGTGTTAGTAGAGTGGATATTTCAGTGGTGTAGTGATAGTAGAGTGGATATTTCAGTGGTGTAGTGATAGTAGAGTGGATTTTCAGTGGTGTAGTGTTAGTAGAGTGGATATTTCAGTGGTGTAGTGGTAGTAGAGTGGATATTTCAGTGGTGTAGTGGTAGTAGAGTGGATATTTCAGTGGTGTAGTGTTAGTAGAGTGGATATTTCAGTTGTAGCCTACATTACATCACACTGGGAGATTCACTGTCAGCTCCAGAATTCTGTTCTAAAACCCAGTGATTTGTGTATTTGCTATATAGTGCAACATATGACTCCAGATCCAGAATAGGTTCTAAAAGCCAGTGCTTTGTGTGTTTGCTCTATAGTGCAACACATGACTCCAGAATAGGCTCTAAAAGCCAGTGCTTTGTGTGTTTGCTCTATAGTGCAACACATGACGGGGGGGGGGGGGGGGGGGGGGGGGGGGGCGGCGGGAATCTAACGCGGGTCGCTCAGACCACAGACCACAGCACTATAACCGGTCAACTAAAGGGTCCGACCCGTTAGCCAAGGGCTAGCAAGTCTAGGCGTCCGTGGGCCTTACAATATCACTAGAACAAGACCTGGAACAAGAATTAGCGAACCTGTGTAAAACCTGGACTACAATAAGGTACCAAAGCCTTGGGTTGGACGGTCGGACCTATATAGATTCTGTTGTCGTTGTTGTTGTTGTTGATACTGCTATAGTTGTTGTGTCATCGTGGTGTGTCTTTGCCCATGCCAACCTCTGCTATGAGTTTGCTGCCATGTGGATGTAATTTTAACCGAGATGTGTGTGTTTTTTTTGTGTGTGTTTTCTTACCACAAATCAAATAAAAATAACTCTGATTTGAGGTTTGAAAACAACTCCAGACCTCTGCTCCGCATTTTGCCATAACAACGACAAAGAACGAAGTCAGAAAAGCGAACAAAGTGGCCACTAACACAATGCCACGGCACACAATCCTGTATATATTTCCTTTGATTAGGAGGTATTGGTGTCACCCGCCGGCCCCCACGTTGACGGGAAAAGTCGGGCGGCTCACCGCGCCGGAGCGGGGGGGGCAGACGTCAGTGTCCATTAATATCACCTCGAATCATCCTCGCAGCGCTCAGCCGCCGGAACCGTCTGCCTCTCCGGCGGGGGGGGCCTGAACGACTGCTCTCGGGGGGGCGTCCTCCTGATGACGGAATCCACGTGAAGCGGCGCGGATGGGCCGTGTTTGTGGAACGCATGTTCTGGGAAAGGCTTTTCCACGGCGCCGGTTTGATTACCGGGACATGGAAGCGATGTGGGCGACGCTGACGGAGATGCTTTCATCAGCGGTAAATAAGTCTGAGCGTAGAGACGACGGAGATGCGTCTAGCTTCACGACGCTGCGGGATAGTCGTACGTTGGGCTTTTTTAGTCATCCTCTTAACCTGTAGTGCTGTGTAGCCCTATTTTCAGAAATTTCGCCCCAAAGGTACACGCCCAAGTAAATGGAAGATTGCTCCACTTCTACAAGGTCAATTTGCATGTTCTTGGTATCTAGGGATGAATGAATGAATGAATGAAAACTTTATTTAACAGATTGCAGAATGGGTACAATACAGTACGGCTCAATACACACAATTGTTAAGGGGATGCAGACCTGAGAAAGACGTTTGTCTTGTTTCCATCAGGGTCCCCCATCAGGGACATCTAGGGACCTGGGGGTATGTATTACCAGTGTCAGAAATATTGTGTCTGTTACTAGGCTTGAGGAAATTGTGATGAAACAAAGGAGAATATAAATGATGATTTTTTTCTTTGCATCTTTGCCGGTGAATAACACCGTGTTATAATTGTGGCGCATCCGACCTCGCTCACTGAGCTCATTCAGCACCTTCTTGAGATCAAGTGTACAACAATAAATCGAACCAAATGAATAAAGGGAAGAAGATTAAACAGAAGGATGTGTAGTAGGTACAGTAATAGATTATAATCCATTTGAATTATACATTCAAAATTGAATTATGAACTATACATGACCTTATTATGGCCAAATCATACATCTATGGATAGGGAAAAAGCTCATCTTTCCCTTTTTTTCTCTTTTTTTTAGCTTTCCCAATAGTAATTTCCTCACAGTTTTACGATAAAAGAGAGATAGAATTAGATAAATTCTTATTTTCGGAAAATCTTAAAAACATCGGTAAACAAACGTAGTGCTGAAAATATACATTCTGACTGCTGTTTTGATAGGGTTAAGGTCTTTACTCTTGGCTCCATTTGAAAAAGAAACACACAACATTAATTAATACGGTCTGTATTGATCGATTTATGATAAAAACAGTAGGGTCCCCCTGTAGCACCTGTAGTGCTGTCAACAGGTTATGGTACCTTTCGTTACTGTACTTTGTTGAACCCTCTGCGGTGGCTACACCCGTGGGTGGGTGTAATTAGCACTATCGTTACATTTTCAAAATCATAATATCATAACACAGAGGCTGACAGGCTGTCTACAGGCCGGTAGACCATCGCCATACGAATTGGAAGCGATTTGTGGTCTGGTCTTAAAACGTTCCATAAAATGTGTCTCAATAAATCCATGTAGTTAGATCAAGTAATGAGTGTATCTTGAGATTATTATCAATTTTCCGTGGGAAGGGGGAACACGCAATTTAATTTCACTGTGTATGTCTTGCACATTATGAGAAGTGACAATAAAACTGACTTTGACTTTGACTAATAGTGTTTCAGTATCATATCACACACATATAGTAATGACTCCTGGTCCTCAACACCCTCCGATGAGAGATCTATGACTCTCTGTTTCTGTCCTCCTTTTATACAGAATTAGTTATTAAAAAGGTAACCTGCTTTTAACCTCTATTTAAGTCCTTACCCGTATACGGTATATGGTACCTTTCGCTAAACCAGAAGGTCCTTTGGCCTGAGACTCCGTAGCTGACCGAGACTACTGGGGTCTCACAGGGCTGGTCCAGTGGTCTCACAGCAGGGCTGGTCCAGTGGTCTCACAGGGCTGGTCCAGTGGTCTCACAGGGCTGGTCCAGTGGTCTCACAGCAGGGCTGGTCCAGTGGTCTCACAGGGCTGGTCCAGTGGTCTCACAGGGCTGGTCCAGTGGTCTCACAACAGGGCTGGTCCAGGGGTCCAGGCACGCGGGAACTATAAAACGGCAGGGGGTGCTGGGGGGTCGCCAGATGATTTTTTTTTTTTTTTTTTTTGGTCAGGCCACTGAACTTAGAAGCAGGCCAGGCCAGTGTTTCTAGTTGCAGCAGCGCAATAGTTAGATAACCTAGGTGGGGAACAACCAGGAGATCACTGCAACTCACACAAGTTGGAGAACTATCTCTCTCTCTCTCTCTCTTGCTCTCACACACACACAAAGGGAGCCGCATGTGATTGGTGGAGGCGGGATCCTTACGAAAAACTGCTAATCATTGACACATGCTAGCCTGTAATAATCCCCCCCAGAAAAATGTACTTTGCATTTGATATATTGCAAATATATGCCATCACACACACTGGCATTTAAAGGGTTAGAATTATAAAATGAATATGTGGTGTTATGATCAGGGCTGAAGTTGAATAAAATATTGTATTTATCAATTACAAAAAACTGAAAATCCATACAAATCTGTGTTGTTGCTAATCATACATATGCTAGCCTGTTTTTTAACAATAAGTTGTGATGCCATCACAAACACTGGCATTTAAAGGGTACAAATAAAAAAAATGCCTGCACCAGAATGCAGGAAATTAAGTCTTTGTAACAAAGAAATTCCTGGTGGGGGACCCCCAGACCCCCTGCTTAAAAAGTGGCCTGACTGGGGCTATATTTCCTGGCCTGAATGATTTCCCCAGTCCGGCCCTGGTTAAAAGCCTCCAATGCTTATTAGTGTGTGTGCGTTTGAACGTTTGCATGTTTCAACGATACATTTCCATTTAAAATAATTTTTTTTACCTCCTATAATAGTGGGGGTCGCGGCTCTCTGACACCGTTTTTTTTGGGTCGCGGCCTGAAAAGTTTGGGAACCCCTGGTCTAGCCTGTACCCCCCAGACATGTTGCTGGCCCCGTCAAAACAGTATCCTATCAGCCTCTCCATGGGCAGGTCGAGGCGTAAAAGTATTTTATACACAAAAACAGTGTCTCGGCTGTTGTGTCTGGGCCGGGCATTGTAAAAACCCCAAAAGAAGTTCTGAGCTTCCAAGTTGTCATCGGCTAACTGTATATTACACGAGAATTGTTCTTTTCCAGTGAGTGACATCAGTGGTTCCGTCAGCGCACAAGCCAAAGATTGGGCTTTTGGATGCTTTGCCTCTAATTTGTCGCTGAATATCATGGGCAAGCAGCTGTAAGATTTCGTTTTGGATGTTGTTGGACATCCAGTTGTCTCTCTTTTGGAGCCAATTCTTCAACTCGGGATCAGACTCGGTGCGCACTCTTTCCATCATGAGCTGCCATAACACCCCATCCCTATTTGCATCACCCCTCAGTGGAAGCCCCTGGCGCCCGAGGGGGGGTATAGGGGAACAGACTCAGTTAACTCCTCAATACCTGATGCTGAGGCTGAACCTGTCGTCTCTGTCTCTCTCTGACGTTTATCAGATTTAGTGGGACTGTCACTGGGACCGGCGGGACGTTTCGAAAATAAATCTGATATTTTTCTTTTCTGCGAGTGAGACATTCTGTGCTAGCAAAGTCTGACTACTAGCTCAAATCGACTGACTGCGCAAGCACTGTATCACAGTAGCTCAGTGGTTCGTGGCGCGTGGGAAGGGCGGGAGACAGGAGGTGAATACAATTAGTTGTTTCACCTGTCATTCAATCAGTCTGTGACAGTCTGTCATCACTCGAAAATCTACTCGGTTTTACACGTATGATTGTGTACATACAGTAGTGTAATGAATGAATGAAAACTTTATTTAACAGATTGGAGAATGGCTACAATACAGTACGGCTCAATACACACAATATTAAAATGGTGACGTGCTTTGAGCAGGATAAACTTATAATATACAGTGTTACAGTTATACAGTTACAGTATATACAAATATATAAATACTACCATAAAAAAAAAAAAAAAAAAAAAAAAAAAATTGCAATAATTGAGAGGGGGTGCTGCAGCACCCCCCGCACCCCCCCCTTCCCGCGTCCCTGGGTCTCACAGGGCTGGTCCACCTACAGCGCTGATCTTAATCCATCTGTGCTGTGATGATGGACTTGTGGAACCGTCTGGAGTTAGAGCTAAAACAGAGAATACAAACAGGAATCAGTTAAAAAAAGATGTAAATATTTCTTAAATGGGTAATAAGAAGAGGAAGTGTGTTGATTGGGAGCATAATGTGTACTAAGATGTAAATAAAAAATAGAAGAAATTATGTATATCATGGTATTTATTTAGTATATATATTATATATTACATTATTTATAGGTATATTTATATAAATGTATTTATATATAAATGTATTGGATTGTACAGTGTTTATACATATAATTAACAATAGATTAAATTATAATTTGTGATTGTTAAAAAGGGGTAGGAATTTTTAAAAGTGTATACTTCTTCCTACTCCTTTATTATCTTTTGTATACGTCAAACGAACAGATATATATATATTTTTTTTTTATTCTTGTTCGAAAATAAAAAATCATTAATTCATTCATAATACAGTGGACTCTGCTATTGTATAACAAGCAAAACAACTATAATATTGAGGATCAACTGTTTTAGTCGAACCAGTTTAGATCTTAGTGCTGAGATTGTTTGACTCATCTTCTGTCTCCTATTAACCTGTGTGTGGCTGTAACATGAAGATCCAGTGAACACCACAGGTGGGGTCAGAGGGCATCTAAGATGAACTCGGTGGAATGTGACAACCTGACACTGGAGCAGGAGAGACAATTGACTCTAGTTGTCTCTTCCCACGAGGAGGAAATTATCAGGCTACATTACTGATGTCATGTGTGGATAAAGGTGACATAATTCTATAGTGATTCCGGTTATAGCTGTGTTTTTATGTACTATACTGTATGTCAGTATCTCTTCACATAGCTTGTGTCCAATAGAGAGTCATGGACCAAGTCTAAATATAATACTTCTGAAT
>NC_140179.1:72909647-72912465 GCF_963971535.1 Notolepis coatsorum
CATCAGGATCCTAGCAGCACAGTTCTGAATCATGTACTGGAGCGTCTGGATGCTCTTGCTATTGATCCCGATGAGCAGTGCATTTACATTAAGCTGAAACGCTTTTATGCAAAGCGACTTACAAGTTCTGTACGACAAGCCATCAGGAAGGGTACAACTCTATCAGCTGAGTAACAATGTTCATCAAAGTGTTGCGTGTTACAGTGTAGGTTAGTTTATTAGGACAAGTGCATGACAGTAAGGTTAGTTAGGGTTAGATTTTAATTTTTTATTATTTCAGATAATGGTTGAAGAAGTGCGTCTTTAGTCGACGGCGGAAGATTGGACGGGATTTGGCTGTCCTAACTGGGGTGGGTAGTTCATTCCACCATTGTGGGGCAAGGACTGAGAATAGGCGGCTTCTCTTTGATGACCCTCCCGGAGCTTGGATAGGAGTAGGTCTGAGGCGGCCAGAAGATGCAGAGCGTAGGGGTCTTGAGGGTGTGTAGTTAGAGATCATTGACCGGAGGTAGGCGGGAGCGGTTCCCTTTGCCGCACGGTATGCCAGGTCGAGGGCCTTGAAGCGGATTCGTGCAGCAATGGGGAGCCAGTGCAGGTCCCTGAGAAGTGGGGTGACATGGGCCGACTACGGTAGGTTTGAGATCAGGCGGGCCGCTGCGTTTTGAATGAGTTGAAGAGGCTTGGTGGCAGTGGCCGGGAGGCCAGCGAGCAGTGCGTTGCAGTAGTCGAGCCTTGAGGAGACAAAGGCGCGGACAAGCTTTTCCGCATCTGGCAGGGTGAGTGTGGGACGGAGTCTGGCTATATCTCTGAGGTGGAAGAATGAGGTTGCTTAATGTGGGAGTCAAAGGTCAGGTGGGGGTCAATTTTTACGCCCAGGTTAGTTATTACAGGTGAGAGGGGGAGGTTCTGGCTGGAAAAGGTGAGGCTGCGGTTATTGGGGATGATTTGATCTGGTGTCGGGTGCCAATAAGAATGGCTTCTGTTTTAGACCTGTTTAGTTGCAGGAAATTGTGAGTCATCCACGCCTTTATCTCCTCGAGGCAGGTGGTCAGTGTGGATGAAGGTGATGACGGTGGAGACGGTAGGGGGGCAGAGGGGAGTGGGGCAGTCCTGAGGTAGAGTTGGGTGTCATCAGCGTAGCAAAGGATATCCCATGCCGGCTGATGACGCGACCAAGGGGGCGCATGTATAGTGTGAAGCGGGTGGGGCCGAGGACGCAACCTTGGGGGACGCCGCAGATGACAGGCTTTGTCCGAGAATTAGCGCCTCCTGCAGGAGACGCGCTCAGTTCTGTCTGTGAGGTAGGAGGTGAACCACTGTAGTGCAGAGTCGGAGAGTCCTATATGGAGGAGTGAAGACGGTCCACGAGGATGGTGTGGTCGACCGTGTCAAAGGCTGCTGACAAGTCCAGGAGGATGAGGAGGGAAGAGGGGAACCATTGTCAGCAGCCATCAAAAGGTCATTAGTGACCCAGACCAGCGCTGTTTCTGTGCTGTGGGCTGAGCGGAACTGACTGACTGAATAACTGACGTTATTATGTTTGAGGTGTTGGTGAAGTTGGGCGGCCACTATACCTTTTCCAGCACCTTGGAGAGGAAAGGGCAGGTGGGAGATGGGCCTGTAGTTTGCATGAACTTCCAGGTCGAGGGTGGGTTTTTTCAGGAGGGGTGTGATGATGGCTGTTTTTAAAGCAGGTGGAACATGGAGGGAGTGGTTAATGGCTGTGGTGATGAGGGGACTTATAGCAGTTATATATGGGTTTTTACAGAGAACAGAAAATAAATAATATTAAGAAGAAAGAGAGGCTGGCGATGTTACATTGTAGCGACTTTTGTACATTTGAGTATCTCACGTTCATTATTCAGTCGAAACAAAACCACACATTAGCATGGAAGCTCAGACATTTCAAGCATCAACAACGTAACTTTCAGAATGAATGCTTTTGATCCTGGAAATGATACGTTAGCCTGCTGCGACTCGCAAATATCTATCTGTTAGGAATGACAGGAGCAGCCAGCTTGCTCTTAAGTGGCTAGTTCGCTATTAAGTTAGCTGTTAAGTAAAAACAAAATCATATGTTAATGTGTGTGGTGATGGGGGAGGGGGGGGTGTAGTGTAGTATAGTGTAATGTAGCGTAGTGTAGTGTAGTGTAGCGTAGTGTAGCGTAGTATAGTGTAGTGTAGTGTAGCGTAGTGTAGTATAGTGTAATGTAGCGTAGCGTAGTGTAGTGTAGTATAGTGTAGTGTAGTGTAGCGTAGTATAGTGTAGTGTAGTGTAATGTAGCGTAGCGTAGTGTAGTGTAGTATAGTGTAGTGTAGTGTAGTGTAGCGTAGTGTAGTGTAGTGTAGTGTAGTGTAGTGTAGTGTAGTGTAGTGTAGTGTAGTTTAGTGTAGTGTAGTATAATGTAGTGTAGTGTAGTATAGTGTAATGTAGCGTAGCGTAGCGTAGTATAATGTAGTGTAGTGTAGTATAGTGTAATGTAGCGTAGCGTAGCGTAGTGTAGTGTAGTATAGTTTAATGTAGCGTAGCATAGTGTAGTGTAGTGTAGTGTAGTGTAGTGTAGTGTAGTGTAGTGTAGTGTAGTGTAGAGTAGTGTAGTGTAGCGTAGTATAATGTAGTCTAGTGTAGTTGGTATAGGGGTGCCAGGGAGATACACCCCAATATAAAGGTATATAAGGTACCATCAAATACTGTTATACCGTCAAGGACTTTGGACGTATTGTCCAGCCCTAGTATAGTATAATAGTATAGTATAGTGTTGTTAAACTATTATTATTTAGTTTGAAGTCCAGAGACTGCAAAGTTTTTCAAACAAAC
>NC_140179.1:72912665-72927665 GCF_963971535.1 Notolepis coatsorum
CATCATCACCACCATCATCATCATCACCATCATCATCATCATCATCATCATCATCATCATCATCAGCATCACCATCAGCTCTCCCTACTCTCTCTTCCCAGGAGCAGTCGCATTTTATCTCCTCTCCCTCCTCCAGAGAAAACACCTCAAGGCCTCTCTCTTATCCGCTTGGAGACGTCCGTACCAGCCCTTACAGCTCGTTTCACCGGAGCCTAGATCTGCACTCGCTGGAGAACGCTCAGACGTTTTGGCCTTTTTCTTCTTTCTTTTTACAGCAGAATCCTCAACTCAACTCGACTTTTGCCCCCCCCCCCCCCCCACTCCGCCCTCCCTCCAGTTCACCAGGCGCGATCCACTGTGTTCACATGGTGGAATGCAGCCGACTATCGCATACAGTGTCTCAGGCCTCCTGTAATGCTGACATGTGTCAACAAATGTACATGTCTGTTGAATTTATGCTGTGCCATTGTTACTGTAAAAATGTAATGATTGTGTTGTTGTTAATATCATTTATGAGACGTTGAGCTGTATGTGTGTGTCACGAATTTCCCCAAGGGGATTAATAAAGGAATATCTTATCTTATCATCATCATCATCATCATCATCATCATCATCATCATCTCATCATCATCATCATCATCATCATCATCATCATCACCCTCATCATCATCATCACCATCGTCATCATCATCATCATCATCATCACATCATCATCATCACCATCATCATCATCATCATCATCATCATCATCATCACCCTCATCATCATCATCATCACCATCATCATCATCATCATCATCATCATCCATCATCATCATCATCATCATCATCATCATCATCACCAGCCTCTCTCCACATACAGTAGATGTGATGCATGTTGTGACCTGATGACCATTACTCCTCTATTCTTAGAGGAGCCTGGCATGTGCGGCTACAGGCTCAGCCAATCAGCACGCTGGCCTCTCCGTGGTCCCCCACCAGCTGTCACCCCGGTAACCCGGGAGAGAGGACAGGGCGGGGGCCCAAACTTTTTGACATGGAGGGCCAAAGGGCCGTAATGTAAGGGCCGGGCCGCGGGCCAAACGGTGTGACCGGGATATTAATCATTTCATAAAGGTAACAAGTAAATAGCAGTGTCCTCGGTTCCAACGTCCAAGTGGTGTGTTCGTGTCTCGTTAATAGTCACGTTAGTTTATTAAAGATTGCTCCTCAGATATAGTTTAATAATGTCATCAAAATAGACCAAATACAACATGGTATCGTTCTCCGCGACCCTCTGGAGGGACAGAAATAACATCGTTGTTGGACGACTGTTTTTTTGGGGGGGGGGGGGCTGTAGGGACAGCTGTCCTCGCTCCGGTCTGAGTTCTCTGACCCACTTACCCACCTCTTCCACCTCGGACCAAAACCCCCATCTGCCCCCCCCCCTCTCCTCCTCTCCTCTCCTCTCCTCTCCTCTCCTCTCCTCTCCTCTCCTCTCCTCTCCTCTCCTCTCCTCTCCTCTCCTCTCCTCTCCTCTCCTCTCCTCTCCTCTCCTCTCCTCTCCTCTCCCGTCTCCTCATCTCCCTCTCCTCTCCTCATCTCCTCCCATCCTCTCCTCTCCTCTCCTCTCCTCTCCTCTCCTCTCCTCTCCTCTCCTCTCCTCTCCTCTCCTCTCCTCTCCCGTCTCCTCATCTCCCTCTCCTCTCCTCATCTCCTCCTCCTCTCCTCTCCTCTCCTCTCCTCTCCTCTCCTCTCCTCTCCTCTCCTCTCCTCTCCTCTCCTCTCCCTCTCCTCTCCTCTCCTCTCCTCTCATCCCCTCCTCTCATTCCTCTCCTCTCCTCTCCTCTCCTCCTCTCCTCCTCTCCTCTGCCCCCCCTCTCCTCTCCTCTCCTCTCCTCTCCTCTCCTCTCCTCTCCTCTCCTCTCCTCTCCTCTCCTCTCTCCTCTCCTCCTCTCCTCTCCTCATCTCCCTCTCCTCTCCTCATCTCCTCCCCTCCTCTCCTCTCCTCCTCCTCCTCTCCTCTCCTCTCCTCTCCTCTCCTCTCCTCTCCCTCTCTCCTCTCCTCTCCTCTCCTCTCCTCTCCTCTCCTCTCCTCCTCTCCTCTCCTCTCCTCTCCTCTCCTCTCCTGCCCCCCCCTCTCCTCTCCTCTCCTCTCTCCTCCTCCCCCTCTCCTGTCTCCTCTCGCTGAAGATTGATGGTGTAGGGCCCGAACCTTCTGGCAAGCTGGATGTAGTTGGGCGAGAGAGGGGGGAAGGCCTGACAGAAGTTTGGAGAGCGAGCGAGGCGCTGGTCGCTCCAGTGGGGGGACGCGGTGCCGGGTGAGACCGTGTGTTGGACGGAGGAAGACATCTTGAAGCAGGGGAGCGAGGCGGGAGCTGGAGCTCATGGATATCAATTGTGCATGAAAGGACTATATTTATATTGTTTGATTAGTATTGATGAGATGCTTACAGTCAAAATCTGTTGATCAACTTGACAGTTTCCATTAATTTGCATTCACATCACTGCACTCACCAAACTCTGCGGTGATCGAGATGTAACGTTAGTCCAGCAGCCCCTCAAACATTTTCTTTATCTCATTTCCATTTTGTATATTCTCTCTCCAAGTAGTTGGAAAAAGGGTTCCGTCCCATTTGCCGCGTGCCGCCTGGTGATGCTAACTAGATCCCAGAGAGCGAGTGGCTTCGGATGAGTCCTGTTAACGTTACACTCAGCTACTAGCTTCGTTGAAGCATGGGCAGTAGATAGTATCTTTGAGCCAAAACACAAATTACATTTAACTAAAACGTTATTTTCTTTGTGCTCGACAAAAGAGAAATAGTGAGAATATCCATGTGTAAAAATGCGAGTAGTGGGCGCTGCCATGACAGTCAAGACTAGAGTAAACAAAACACGCACACAGGGGCCGGCCGGGTAGCACAGCGGACTAAGCGTCTGTCTACCACCGCAGAGACACTGGTATCAAATCCGGCTGTCAGCGGTGCCTCGGGCTTGGGCCGGCCGTCATACTGACACAATTGGCAGAGTCAGCGGGAGGGAAGCCGGTGGGGTGGTAATCTGGTCGTTGTAAACAGCGACTCCTACAGGTCGGTCAGGGCGCCTGCACAGCGAGGGAGGGAAATGGTGAAGGTAGTGTGACCTCCCACGCGTTACACTTCACCAATGAGAGGCCGCGCTGTCCGGTGAAAAGAGAGCCGCTGGCTGTCTCCACATGTATCGGAGGAAGCATGTGATAGACTTCAGGGCTCCCTAGGACGACCAGTGGGGGGCACATGCGCGCAACAACCAGGAAGGGGAGGGGTGAATTGGGCATAACGACTAAATTGTGATGGGAGGAAAATACAGAAAACAACAGGAGGAGAAAGATTTGATAAGAAAAATGAAAACACGCCCACAGCATGTCTCCGCAGGTGAGGTGACACAGACAGGAGTCAGGAGGACTGTCTGGTCCAATGCCTCGAGACAAGAGCTCAATAAGATCCAGCTCACTCCATTGGGTTTAACTTATCGGGGGGGAAACCCTTGCGAGCACAGAGGGGGAGAACATGCAAACTCCACACAGAAAGGCCTGGGAGATACCCCACCTGGGTAACTGGCATCATGGAAACCTGGTCCCCAAGCGGGAATCGAACCCTGGACCTTCTTGCTGTGAGGCGACAGTGTTAACCACTACACCACCGTGCCGCTACGGACAGACTGGATTGCAGCTAACATGGACACATGATCGACACAAGTATAATACTAGGCACGCCTGTAGGGAAACGTTCACACTGCTACTACCAAAAACCAATGCAGCAAAGAAAACTGTGTTATATAGAGCCATGTCATATTGGAACAAACTGCCAGTATATCTTACACAGATAACCAGTAAGATACGTTTTAAAAAGAAATTGAAAACAGCATTGAGACAAAAATAAATAAGTTTACATTAAAGAAAAACACAGATACTGTAATGTACAGTACACTGTACATATATGACTGTCTGAGAGTTTAATCCCTTTTATTGTATTTTCTGTGATCTGATACTCTGTTTGTGTACTGTAATGCTATTTGGAATTATTTTTACATGTAGGAATATTGGAATGTATTTTTAAATGTGTGCTACTATAATGTTATGTATGTATGTATGTATTGTTTTGTTGTGTGTGGACCCCAGTAAGACTATAGTTGTTGCTGCGGTGATGACTAATGGGGATCCGTGATAAAGATAAATATGTACTACATCATTATTGGAATGGAATTTTGGTACCTATGGAACCCGTTCTAGTGACTGGCTGGTCCTTAGGTCCCCTGAGTTTGCTCTGAACAGGGTAAATCTGCATTTTGCTATGATGCCCCACTAGCTCATCGAATGAACTCCAACAGTCCTTGAGGCTCGACATTCTCCCCTCTGTTGCAGAGTTTAAAACCTTGATCTCCAAACTTTGACAATCAAGTTGCACATGTTTTCATTGGTTGTTATCTTTCCTCTAATTGTTATTGTAACTGAGGGGTACAATTCCCTGACTGTATTACTAGATATGATACTTACTACCACTACCTTTGTACTTAATATTCGGCCACCCAGTACTCGGCATAAATATATTATGATGAACACTGTCACGTAGATGAAACGGATCCAACACAAATGTACGAATTAGAAATAGGTCTTTATTTCTACACAGCGATGGTGTGTAGAGCAAGCACTTAATCAAATCAATCACATTTATGAATGGGAATTAGTATGCACTTTTATGGCAAGAGTATTCATCGGTATATCAATAGAGAATGTCCAATCTCTGAAGGCGCAGGTGGTACATATACGACCTGGAATAGTTTAAGGAATAACAGCAATGATACTTTAATGATTATAGACTGGATACACTAGGGGGGGTTAATCCGGTCGCTTGTAAGCCGACAGGAGTAGGAAGGGGGGGGGGGGGTAGAATCCGGCTGCCTCATCCGGCCAAGGGTATCCCAGGTGAACCCACTGTAGTGCCGTTCAATGCGCCGGCGATCCTTGGACCACAGATGAAAGCAGGTGGACTCTTTGTGGGCCGGCGTCCTCCGGTCCACGGAGGAGAGACGTGAAGCGACCTCGTCTTGCAGAGCGTCTCCTCACCTTGCGTCCTCTCCAGGGGGGGGGGTTCCAACACACGGCAGTGTCGGGGGTCTTTATCCATGGAATAATCAACGTATACAAAGCATAATCCGTGCCGGGGAAGGCGGGCTGTCGTCGGTAGAATAATCCGGTATACAGGTCCACTCGCTCGTCGGCTCTGGGGCTCCTCGGGTGCAGCTTCACGTGGGGTCAACCACCCTGGATAAGCAGCCAGTTTTCTGCCCGAAACGATGGGGTGCTGACTACGGTAGTATTCTCACCGCACGAAGCACTATATATTAACAGACTATTATTAGCTTAATAGACTACGTCCAACTCGACGATATAGTGCCAAATATGACTATTCAAATATTAATATACACGATGTCTCAATACCGATGGTAGGCGAACTTGGCCTTACTCCCACACGTGGCGTCCCGGGGAGGCTTTACGTCTGTAACTCTATTGGAGGGTAAGAAACTGGACTGAAAAGGAAGTCCTACTTTAGTAGCGCAGTATATATACGCACTATGAACAAATAGTCCCATTAGTGGTGCGGTAGCCAGATTCCTACGCGGAACTAGGACTTGTTCGTACATGTTGAGCGGTACGTCTGAACTGGGTCTGGGGGGTATGGCAGCCTGGCACCAAGGTCTCGACCAATAGTAGAATGGAGACTATTATGGGATGTTCAGTAGGCTAGAATGGATATTCAATGCATATTGTACAAGGAATATACAAGGGATATCAGGGAATATTAGAGAATATACAAATACAATTAAATATATATATATAATATATATATATTCGGTTTAATCTGGCCCTTCACAACAGCCACCCCCTGATTGGTCCCAGACCTAATCAGTTAAACAGAGACAGATTAATCGCGTTGTCTATTTACACATAAGGGTTTGCTGTAGGGGTCAGTCAACTTCACAAAGTCATAGGGTTATAGGGTCATGGTCATCATCGATTGTGTCTGGGAGTCGGGGCAGTTCTATGAGCCTCGCCACGGGACGGGTGTAAGTGCGACCCTGGACGAGCACTTCAGCTGCTCGGACCTTGCCGTCGGCATCGGTGATCACTTTGCTTACGCGGCCGGCCGGCCACATAGCTCTGGGCAGTGATTGATCAATAATCATGACGACTGTTCCTTCTGTCAAATTGTCTCTCTCCTTTACCCACTTCTGGCGGGTCTGTAGAGACGGTAGGTAGTGCAGTAGGAAACTGCTCCAAAACTTGTCGGCTAATACTTGGCTGTACCTCCACATTCGTCGGCCGTTCGCTTCTTCAGGCCGGTACATTGTCTGGGGTAATGCAGGATCTAGCCGCCCCATCAGGAGTGTGTTGGGGGTAACTGGGTCGATATCCGCCACATCACTGGAGACATATCCGAGGGGCTTGCACTCCGGGTGGTACCGCAGGAATGTTCTTTGTTGTGCACTCTCTATGGACGTGCAATCGTCTATGTTAGGGTCGGTGGAGGCTACGGTGCTCAATCCACAGAACACAGACTTCTTATTTTCCACCTCCTCTGGACTTGCTTCCCTCGGGATAGGCATGGGCCACTGTCCTTCCGGGAGTCTTAGGAATGCGGGGCCGTCACTGTAAGCATTGTGACGGGTGAGGTCATCCAGGGGCATCCCCCGGGTGATGACGTCAGCTGGGTTCTGTTTTGTATCAACGTAGCGCCACTCTGTTTCTCCGGTTAACTCTTCGGTTAAGTCTTGAATCTCGGTGACTCTGACTCCCACGAAGACTTTGTACTTGCATGAGTCCGATTTGATCCAGGCGAGTACTGTCGTGGAATCTGACCACAGGATTGTTCTAGACACCGGTATGGTGAGCTCACGTTGGATGAGCGTGGCTAGGTGCGCTCCGGCTAGGGCTGCGCAGAGCTCTAGGCGTGGGATAGATTGTTGCTTGCGTGGGGCTATTCTCGAGCGGGCGAGGACAAATGCTGTGTAGATCTCTCCCCCCCTTTCTTGGGCCCGCAAGTAGGCTACTGATCCGTATGCGACCTCTGAGGCGTCACTGAAGACGTGTAAGTCCATTTTACATGTCTCTGGCCTCACCGTGGGTGGGAAGTAGCTTCGGCGCATATTAACGCCTGGGAGTGAGTGGAGCTCCATGCGGGAATGGGGTCGTCCCAGCCCTGGTCCTTGTCCCACAATGCTCGTACAATCATTTTTGCCCTGGTGGTGTACGGTAGAATACATCCTAGCGGGTCATATTGTCGGGCGAGTGTTGTGTACACACTCCGTCTGGTGGTCGGCGCCGCCGCCGGCCTTCCCTGCTCCGTAGTCAGGGGCTTGTGTCTGTAGTGAAGCGAATCTGTTTTGAATCGCCACACCAATCCCAGGGTCATCTCCTGGGCTTCTCCCGGGATTGTAGCCATCCAGGTCTCGCTGCTGGCTGCCTTGTCCTCGGAGGAGAGGCTGCGCAGTACTTGCGGATCGCTGCTGGCCCACTGCCTGAGATCAAAGCCGCCTTTGATCAATGAGGCGCAGAGTTTAATCAGGAGAGCCTCGGCTTCTTCCTGGGTTGAAAGGCTTTGTAGACAGTTGTCTACGTAGAAGCTGTTCTTTACGCTGTGTCGGACCTCTTCGTCCGCTGCTGGGTCCTCTGCTACATGTTTCTGTAGTGCAAATGTAGCACAGCAGGGGCTGCACGTCGTTCCGAAGGGGAGGACTTCCCATTGGTAGATGGCTGGGTGCTCATCTCCTGGCTTCTCTCTCCATAGGAACCGTAACAGGGGCTTGTCCTCCTCTACTAATCTCACCTGCAGGAACATTCCTTTAATGTCCCCGCTGATGGCCACCTTTTCCTGGCGGAAGCGGAGTAGAACGCCGAGTAGGGAGGGGCCGAGTGTGGGACCGGGCAGTAACTCTTTATTCAGATTTTGGGATCCGATCTGGTAGCTGCGGTTAAATACTATGCGGTCTTTACCGTTGTGATGGACCTTGTGGTGAGGCACGTACCACGATTCAGTGGTCTGGTCAGCCTCTTTAATGTCCATCTTTGTGACGTGTCCCGCTGTGATGAGCTTCTCAATCTCAGCGCGGTATACACTCTCTTGGGCGGGGTTCTTGGCTAAGCGCCTCTCCGTGTTCAGCAGGTACCGTTCTGTGGCGTCTGTCTTGGCGTGGAAAGTAGGCATTCCTTCTCGCCGCAGGAGTGGCGTGGCGTATCTCAACACGCCGTTGACCGGGACTCTCTTGGTCCCTGTCTCGAGGAGGTGAATGGCGTAAATGTCATCTTTAGAGCGAATGTCTTTCCTTCCGTTCTTAAAGGGCATTTGTTCCAAGGTCCATAGCCGCTCTACGTGTTGCAGGAGTGCGGTTTCTCCCTCCGTGACTCAGGAGTGGAGACATCTAGTGGCTGTACTTCGGTTGAGAGATTTGGCGAGCGGGCCTTGGAGAGTCCATCCCAAACGGGTCTCGACTGCTGCAGGACAGCCTCGGGGTCCGGTATGAACCCGGTCTATCGGGACAATGAGGTCTGCATGGTCGGAGCCTATCAACAGGGTCGGCATAGCATTGTCTATGAGCTGGATCGGTAACTTGCGCAGATGTGCATATTTCTCCATCAGCTTGGCGACGGGGTATGTGTACCGCGACAGTCCTATTTCTTGGCTGGTGAAAGCGTCTGTAATCTGGTACCGTCGCTCAGGCTGGCCGCTTGCTGCGATAGAGAATGAGACATTCTCGCCCTTTATCGTCTTCAAATCTCGTCTTATTGTCCGAATTGTCATTTGGGTTTCGCTTCCCCGCAGCCCTAGCTGGGCCGCAGCGGAGGCGAGCAGAAGGGTCTTCTCGGACCCGTCATCGAGGACGGCGTAAGTGTCCAGGATTTTATTCTGGTAGCTTAGTGTCACACGCACTACTTTTAGGAGTACTCGGGCTCCACTGCTGCTGGCGGGATCGATGTACATGACGCTCGCTTTGCTGCTGGATGGTGCGGGTGAAGGGCGCCGTCTGTTACTGTCGTGAAGTATGTCCAGATGGGCTCCATCGCACTTGGTGCACCTTTTCTTTAAGCGGCATTCGGCTGCCATGTGTGAGCGCGCACAGCGAAAACAGCGCTTGTTGGACTTTATCCATTGACTTGCTTCCTCCGCGTTCAGCTTGGGGAAGGAGTCACATTGCGCTAGCCAGTGTTCTTTCTCACAGTAGGGGCACACTATCTTCCACTTCTCCGTTCTGGAGGGGGTACTGTGGCTCCTGCTGCTCGGTACTGACTCCGATTGGTGCATCACAGTCACCGATCTTCTTCCATCATTTAGTCGTCTGGTTCCTTCTCTGGAGCCAGGGGTGCTCCGTCCGAATGTATCTAGCCGTAGGCTGCTGACTTCTCTCGCCAGGAAGTCTGCTAGATCGAGGAGGTTCGGTTCGGGGCCATTCGGGTCTCGGTGGTCTCTCTGTCGCCTAAAACGCTCCTGTCGAGCGGGCGGCAGCTTCTCCAAGATCCTTTCCACATTTGAGTTGGCGTAAAGTTCATGCCTCCCCTTCTCTCTCTGCGCTCCCAACATCCCTACCAGGGACTGCACTCTGATGGACAGGTCGTCCAGTGCTCGATTGTCTATTGCTGGGGGTAAGCGGTCGATGTGTCGGATCTCCTGGATCACGTAATCCCATATGCGCCCATACCTCTGGTCCAATGCTACCAGCGCTGCTGTGTATGGGGTGGTGGAAGTCGCGTAGGCGAGCGCTATATTATGTGCGCGGGGTACCTTTAAGTGCTTCAGTAGGATGGCGTATTTATGGCGTTCATCCAATACATCCACCAACATGGTCTCCAGACACATGCGGAGTTCTGTATACTGGGCCCGGTTCTCTTGGGTGAAGTCGGGTACCCTAGGCGTGCCAATGTATGACGCTGACTGTGGATACATCGGCGAGCATTGGGGGAGAGGCCTCCTAGGCGAGTCTCCTCCTGCTCCTTGGTATGGGCTGGTACCGGCAGTGTACCATGGCCCGCTTGTCCAGGTGCTGTTCCTCGGTGCGGGTCGTGCGTCGTGCTCACCCGGGTATAGAGTCGGGGGTCTGTAGCGCAGCTCCGCGGGAGTATAGCCTGGGCTGTACCGGACCTCCTGGTCCGGTAGAGTACTGTGCTGTCGTCGGGCGTGGTTCTCCTCCTCTTCCTCTTCGTCTTCAGTTAGGTCATCCAGTGCTTGTAGTCTCTGGTTTAGCTTCTCCACAGGATATGCTGCTCCTTCCCGGTTGCTAGGTCTCGCTTGGACCGGTGGGGGGAGGTGGTCTGTGGGGGGTATAGACCTCGTCTGTTGGTCAAGTTCAGGGTTGTTTACTCGGCTAGGGGATGCCGCCCTGGAGGTGTGTCTAGACGAGTTCCTGGAGCCTCTGGCGGAGGGAGAGGGTGTTGTCCGTCTGATCAGCTGTTCTATTAGTTGCGCTTGCTGTCTGTCGCGCTCTGCGTCCCGTAGAGCACCAGCAACTTCTCGCTGGCTGTCTGCTCGGTCTCGGGCCACATTCTCTTCTCTCTGAATGCGTCTTATTTCTAGACGTATATGCTCTTCTTCGCTCCGCTGCTGGATCTGCAGTCGGTCGCGTTCAGCAGCGGCGTTCAGGCTGATGAGGAAGGCCTGCTGTAGGGTCCTCTCTGCCTCGCTGGGAGAAGGCGGTTGTATAGGGGAGCCTTCCCTCGGGGTACTCCCTGCGGAGCCTTGGAGCTCTATCTCCACGGTGCTCTCCCCGTCTTCTTCCGTGCCGAGTTCTGTCTCGGTTGCGTTGTATTCCTCCCGGGACTCATCGGGGACTACTTCTTAAGTCATGTCTGGTTCCCACTGGTCCCCACCGTGAACTTGGTCAGTTACATTAGAACCCGTAGGGGCCTCTCTGGTCGGGGTAGTCTGGGCGTTGGGGTTAGACATACTTTTACTTTCTAGTTTTACCGCGTTTACTGTTAGTAGAAGACTAGGTTGTTGACTGACAGCGTAAGCCTCTAAGTACTGAGGGAGCCGTCGTTCGCGCTGCAGGCGTTGGTTAGGAGGATCGTTTCGTGGAGTGTTCATCATAGGCCATTTCAATATTAATAACACTATATTAATATTACACTGATTACCATCCGGCTCGAAGGACCAATTGTAACTGAGGGGTACAATTCCCTGACTGTATTACTAGATATGATACTTACTACCACTACCTTTGTACTTAATATTCGGCCACCCAGTACTCGGCATAAATATATTATGATGAACACTGTCACGTAGATGAAACGGATCCAACACAAATGTACGAATTAGAAATAGGTCTTTATTTCTACACAGCGATGGTGTGTAGAGCAAGCACTTAATCAAATCAATCACATTTATGAATGGGAATTAGTATGCACTTTTATGGCAAGAGTATTCGTCGGTATATCAATAGAGAATGTCCAATCTCTGAAGGCGCAGGTGGTACATATACGACCTGGAATAGTTTAAGGAATAACAGCAATGATACTTTAATGATTATAGACTGGATACACTAGGGGGGGTTAATCCGGTCGCTTGTAAGCCGACAGGAGTAGGAAGGGGGGGGGGGGTAGAATCCGGCTGCCTCATCCGCCCAAGGGTATCCCAGGTGAACCCACTGTAGTGCCGTTCAATGCGCCGGCGATCCTTGGACCACAGATGAAAGCAGGTGGACTCTTTGTGGGCCGGCGTCCTCCGGTCCACGGAGGAGAGACGTGAAGCGACCTCGTCTTGCAGAGCGTCTCCTCACCTTGCGTCCTCTCCAGGGGGGGGGGGGGTTCCAACACACGGCAGTGTCGGGGGTCTTTATCCATGGAATAATCAACGTATACAAAGCATAATCCGTGCCGGGGAAGGCGGGCTGTCGTCGGTAGAATAATCCGGTATACAGGTCCACTCGCTCGTCGGCTCTGGGGCTCCTCGGGTGCAGCTTCACGTGGGGTCAACCACCCTGGATAAGCAGCCAGTTTTCTGCCCGAAACGATGGGGTGCTGACTACGGTAGTATTCTCACCGCACGAAGCACTATATATTAACAGACTATTATTAGCTTAATAGACTACGTCCAACTCGACGATATAGTGCCAAATATGACTATTCAAATATTAATATACACGATGTCTCAATACCGATGGTAGGCGAACTTGGCCTTACTCCCACACGTGGCGTCGCGGGGAGGCTTTACGTCTGTAACTCTATTGGAGGGTAAGAAACTGGACTGAAAAGGAAGTCCTACTTTAGTAGCGCAGTATATATACGCACTATGAACAAATAGTCCCATTAGTGGTGCGGTAGCCAGATTCCTACCCGGAACTAGGACTTGTTCGTACATGTTGAGCGGTACGTCTGAACTGGGTCTGGGGGGTATGGCAGCCTGGCACCAAGGTCTCGACCAATAGTAGAATGGAGACTATTATGGGATGTTCAGTAGGCTAGAATGGATATTCAATGCATATTGTACAAGGAATATACAAGGGATATCAGGGAATATTAGAGAATATACAAATACAATTAAATATATATATATAATAAATATATATATTCGGTTTAATCTGGCCCTTCACAACAGTTATGATTGTATATGCTGTGTGATTTTGTAAGCCTTTTTTTTTTGCTTAACTCTGTGTGTACACTCGACGGGACTCTGTTGCCTTTCGAGTCTAAATAAAGGTTTGAAATTAAATGAAATAATTTGATGAATTTGAAGATGGGCTAGGCCAATCTAACTTACCAATTATTCCTTAGAGTCCTGGAATTTACATCATTTACATTTACATTTACATTTAGTCATTTAGATGACCCTTTTATCCAAAGCGACTTACAAGTTCTGTACGACAAGTCAGCAGGAAGGGCACAACTCTATCAGCTGAGCAACAATGGGTCGCATTCTCCAACGGACTTACGACAAAAAGGGCTTTCTCGTAGGGCCATTTGAGACATTTTCGGGCAAGACATGAATATAGACAATATATTATAATATAATATGAATTATATATGTTTTATTGGGACGGTTGGTGAATCCCAAAATTGGCCCGAAAAGGTCTCAAATGTCCCTAAGAGAAAGCCCTTTTTGTTGGTGAATGTTCATCAAACAGTGCTGAAACCTGGGTGCTGCAGTATTGAGTGCATAGAAATAACACATTATTAGGAGTATAGTAGGAGGAGTGCATGGTAGTATAGGACAGTAAGAAGGTTAGCGTTTTTTTTATTAGATTATTTTTATCAAAGGTATGTAAATAACCGTATTCGTTCGGTACACTACACAGCCGTTCGGTACGGTACGGTACACACTGAAACGTTTCGTTTCGGTTCGGTACGGATACGTGTATACCTTTACACCCCTAATGTGTACACAGTTCATGTCTTTCTTGGTTTCTGATTAGTCATGGTGCTCAGATAGTCTGCCTATGTACTGTACTGTCTATTAAATGCATCGTCTGTCCGAGACAAATAATCACTGACGTTTGCTTTGAGCTTTTTGTGCTAGATGTCCAATATTTAATGTAAATGTGTTTCTCTTCGGCTATAATTTTCGGTTGGACCAGATTGTGCGAGGGCAGTCCTGAGGGCCTTGTATACTGCTAGAGGAGGTCTCTCTCTCTCTCTCTCTCTCTCTCTCTCTCTCTCTCTCTCCTCTCTCTCTCTCTCTCTCTCTCTCTCTCTCTCTCTCTCTCTCTCTCTCTCTCTCTCTCTCTCTCCTCTCTCTCTCTCTCTCTCTCTCTCTCTCTCTCTCTCTCTTTGTCTCTGTCTTCCTCACGTCCTCCGCAGTGCCTGGAGGGCTAAGAGCTGAATTCTCCGGGCCTGAGCGTGTTGTCTGAGGAGCCCGCGTGGAGGAGCAGGAGTTCACCGAGTCACGGGGGGGTTGTGTTTCGACACGAAGCCCTTGTTTGTGCCCATCAGCAGAGCTGTCAGGGGGGCTCTTTTGATGTTATATTTGGGGCGATATGTCCTCGGGCCGAGTGTTTGTGGCGCTCACTCACTTCCATATGGATTAGCTTCTTGTAACCGTTGTCTCTCCTGTGATCATCCATCAATGAGGGGAGGCAGAATAATAATTAATCCCAAATCACTCTTGTGTTTTGTATAGTGGTTCAGTTCAGTTCAGTTATTTTTTTATTTCATAACAATGCGGTCATTCCATAAATCGCCAAAGTTTTACCAGTTGCTATTGCAGCATTGTCCAATTGTCTGAAAATGGCTGAAGGGATAAGCACTAGGCTTGTTGGGCCCTACCCCTGAAGACTTACCTTTCGTTATATATATTTTTTTACATACATACATACATACATACATACATACATACATACATACATACATACATACATACATACATACATACATACATACATACATACATACATACATACATACATACATACATACATACATATATATATATATATATATATATATATATATATATATATATATATATATATATATATATATATATATATATATATATATATATATATATATATATATATATATATATATATATATATATACACATACATACATACATACATACATACATACATACATACATACATACATACATACATACATACATAGTACATATAGTACACATTACATACACACATATAGTACACATTACAGTATAGTATACCTGCAGTCTATAATAGTATATATAATAGTATATAGTACATAATAGGGTATACAACACATATATAATGGGATATGAGATATATAGTACATTATATATACAATATAATATAGTACCATAATATAATAGTATATAGTGTAAATATAGTTTAATTTAATATACAAATTAATTATAATATGATTATATAATGTAATATGATATAACGTACAATACAGTACCATACTTTTTTTTTTTATTAATATGCAATTAAAGCTCTTCTTCCCTTCTGTACCGAAAATCGGAAATAGATTTTTTATTTTTGTCTAGATTTGAATCGATTTATGTTTTCACAATATTTTAGT
>NC_140179.1:72932665-72934363 GCF_963971535.1 Notolepis coatsorum
TGAGATGAGATGAGATGAGATGAGATGAGATGAGATGAGATGATATGAGATGAGATAAGAGGAGATGAGGTGATATTATATGAGATGATATGATATGAGATGAGATGAGATGAGATGAGATGAGATAATATCAGATGAGATAAGATGAGATGAGATGATATGAGATGATATGAGATGATATGAGATGAGATGATATGAGATGAGATGAGATGATATGAGATGAGATGAGATGAGATGAGGTGAGATTATATGAGATGAGATGAGATGAGATGAGATGATATGAGATGAGATGAGATGAGATGAGATGATATGAGATGAGATGAGATGATGTGAGATTATATGATATGATATGATATGAGATGAGATGATATGAGATAATATCAGATGAGATGAGATGAGATGAGATGCGATGATATGAGATGAGATGAGATGAGATGATATGAGATGATATGAGGTGAGATGAGATGAGATGAGATAATATCAGATGAGATGCGATGAGATGAGATGAGATGAGATGATGTGAGATTATATGATATGAGATGAGATGAGATGATATGAGATAATATCAGATGAGATGAGATGAGATGAGCTGAGATGAGATGAGATGAGATGAGATGAGGTGAGATGAGATGAGATGAGATGATATGAGATGATATGAGATGATATGAGATGAGATGATATGAGATGAGATGAGATGATATGAGATGAGATGAGATGAGATGAGGTGAGATTATATGAGATGATATGATATGAGATGAGATGAGATGAGATGAGATGAGATGAGATAATATCAGATGAGATGAGATGAGATGAGATGATATGAGATGATATGAGATGATATGAGATGAGATGATATGAGATGAGATGAGATGATATGAGATGAGATGAGATGAGATGAGGTGAGATTATATGAGATGATATGATATGATATGAGATGATATGAGATAATATCAGATGAGATGAGATGAGATGAGATGAGATGATATGAGATGAGATGAGATGAGATGAGATGATATGAGATGATATGAGATGAGATGAGATGATATGAGATAATATCAGATGAGATGAGATGAGATGAGATGAGGTGAGATGAGATGAGATGAGATGAGATGATATCAGATGAGATGAGATGAGATGAGATGATATCAGATGAGATGAGATGAGATGAGATGAGGTGAGATGAGATGAGATGATATGAGATAATATCAGATGAGATGAGATGAGATGATATGAGATGAGATGAGATGAGATGAGATGAGATGAGATGAGATAATATGAGATGAGATGAGATGAGATGAGATGAGATGAGATGAGATAATATGAGATGAGATGAGATGAGATGAGATGATATGAGATGAGATGAGATGAGATGAGATGATATGAGATGAGATAATATCAGATGAGATGAGATTAGATGAGATGAGATGAGATGAGATATGGTCAGGTCAGATATTGTAAATGAAGGTTAGATAAGATAATATAAGGTAAGGTTAGGTCAGGTAAAATAAGATAAGATAAGATAAGATAAAATACGATAAGGTCAGATAAGAATAACTTAATTGTATAATATTAATAAATATATGGATATATATATGGATCTCTACAGTAGACTTAGTGATATATATATATATGGATCTCTACAGTAGATTTAGTGATATATATATATGGATCTCTACAGTAGACTTAGTGATATATATA
>NC_140179.1:72934563-72962063 GCF_963971535.1 Notolepis coatsorum
GAACGCATTAACACATTAACACATTAACACATTAACACAGTAACAGCTGTTGTTTCCTCATTAACTCATTAAATAATGACAAGCTGACAGGAGAGTTTAGACCTGTGGTTGTTTCTTCCGTACAGTTTAAGATTCACTACCCAATTTCAACGTCTGCTGTTTTCATATACAAGAAACAACCCAGTATCATGTATAGATCGAAGCAATCATTCAATCATTATAATTAATAATTCATTCATTCATTCATTCATTCATTCATTCATTCATTCATTCATTCATTCATTCATTCATTCATTCATTCATTCATTCATTCATTCATTCATTCTTTATTTCAACAAAGATTCATTGAGAGCAAGCCCTCATTTTCAATGACATCAAAGCCTAAAAATGCTAACCATAACAGATTTATTCATAACAAAATACAATATAATTGTGGCCTAATGATAAGGATAAGCCTCAATTAAGAAATCCACTCCCATAGTGCCTTGCTCACAGGCACTGCGACAGTGGGTATTGATGGAGGAGAGACTGTTATTCAAATAGGGATCGAACAGGCAACCTTCCGGTCACAAGCCGTGTTGTTTTAACACGTATGTCGTTCAACAGTTTACATGGAGTACATATCTCTCTTGGCATTTATGGACTGAATCCACCCATCAGATTATGTATCATTGATATATAAAGAACAGTATATCCACCACCGCTCAACAACATACTGTAACTATGTCCTAAATCAGCGCTTCTCATTCATTTTGGGTGTGTGTTGTGAGTGACCCCTAAAAACAAGAGGAGTGTATTTTCGTGACCCCCAACTCGGTCAAGCATAGACAGAACGATGACCTTTGACACCAAAATCATTAGTTTCTAATTAGTAATTAGATGTATTTATAATATATCTCTTTCATGACCCCTCCAAACAAAAAGATCACACCACAACAAGCCCCCTGGTGGGGTCCCGACCTCCAGGTTGAGAACCGCCGTCCTCCTACAACAAACCGCTAGGACCGCCGGTGATCATAATACGCCGCTCCGGTATCTGTAGGCGCGGCCACATGGGAATTCGACGAGGCGGTGACACTTCACCACAATGGTCTCAGAAAAGGGGGAATTCCTCGAACACGAGGATGCGAACGGCGACACCATTGGGCCGTCATTATCCGCGGCAACCCGAGCCGCTCTGTATTGTGGACGACGCGGCTGAAGCACTCGAGCCGTGAATACCGTCAGATACCAGAGACCAGAGCGCGTACTGTATCTCCTATAGTGCCATCACGGCCGGGCCTTTTGTTTGCCGCGCCACATTCCTTGTGGAACACTTGTGGAAAATACCGAAAAAAAGGGATCCATGGGACAAATTACTATTACACTACACCACGATGCCCTGGGGAAGCCGATCCGTGATTTTGGGTGAAAAACGGTGGGAGTTAAAAACACTGTGTCATGTTTCTGAAACCGAGGAGCTGTAACCGTAGACGACCTTTTGTTCCCCTGATGGAGCAGAGAGACAGTGGTCTCACCGTGTGTTGGGATGAGATGCTTCGCTGATGAGCTCACCGTGTCAACTGATTGGGTATTGGAAGGCACTATAGTGAGGCGGGGCCTAACTCAGCAAAAATAATAATAATAATAATAATAATAATAATAATAATAATAATAATAATAATAATAATAATAATAATAATAATAATAATAATAATAATAATAATAATAATAATAATAATAATAATAATAATAATAATAATAATAATAATAATAATAATAATAATAATAATAATAATAATAATAATAATAATAATAATAATAATAATAATAATAATAATAATAATAATAATAATAATAATAATAATAATAATAATAATAATAATAATAATAATAATAATAATAATACTAATAATAATACTATAATAATAATAATAATAATAATAATAATAATAATAATAATAATAATAATAATAATAATAATAATAATAATAATAATAATAATAATAATAATAATAATATAATAATAATAATAATAATAATAATAATAATAATAATAATAATAATAATAATAATAATAATAATAATAATAATAATAATAATAATAATAATAATAATAATAATAATAATAATAATAATAATAATAATAATAATAATAATAATTAATAATAATAATAATAATAATAATAATAAAATAAACATTAATATGTGAGGTATTTGCACACACAGCCAGCACTGTGTGTGTAAAGCACCGTTTTGTATAGGGGAGATTCTTTTGCATTGATAATTGCTCATTTTAGTTTTGGTTCCCTCAATTATTTATTGTCGGCGTTGCGTGTTTGAAAGTGCTGTGCTTTCGCTTTATCCGTCTCTCAAAGCAGAATTGCATCGATGAGAAAATGAAATGTTATACTTTAGGAGACGGAAAACAACAAGTCGTAAACAAGAATGACACTTGGAAAATCAATGGAAGTGTTCGGGAAGTTTTGCAGAATTAACGAGCTGGCGGTCGTGAACTTGCAGGGTTCACATCGTGCGGGAAGAACACTTCCTGTCTAATTGGTGAAATCTTTTTGAGCATATTACTGTGGTGCCATATGCTCTCACCTATAGACTTACTAAATTACTGTGTGCTCTCACCTAGACTTGCTAAATATATATTACTGTGTGCTCTCACCTAGACTTACTAAAAATATATTACTGTGTGCTCTCACCTAGACTTGCTAAATATATATTACTGTATGCTCTCACCTATAGACTTACTAAATTACTGTATGCTCTCACCTAGACTTGCTAAATATATATTACTGTGTGCTCTTACCTAGACTTGCTAAATATATATTACTGTATGCTCTCACCTATAGACTTACTAAATTACTGTATGCTCTCACCTAGACTTGCTAAATATATATTACTGTGTGCTCTCACCTAGACTTGCTAAATATATATTACTGTATGCTCTCACCTATAGACTTACTAAATTACTGTATGCTCTCACCTATAGACTTACTAAATTACTGTATGCTCTCACTTAGACTTACTAAATATATATTACTGTGTGCTCTCACCTAGACTTACTAAATATATATTACTGTGTGCTCTCACCTAGACTTACTAAATATATATTACTGTGTGCTCTCACCTAGACTTACTAAATATATATTACTGTGTGCTCTCACCTAGACTTACTAAATATATATTACTGTGTGCTCTCACCTAGACTTACTAAATATATATTACTGTGTGCTCTCACCTAGACTTACTAAATATATATTACTGTGTGCTCTCACCTAGACTTGCTAAAAATATATATTACTGTGTATCTTCTCACCTAGACTTACTAAATATATATTACTGTGTGCTCTCACCTAGTCTTACTAAATATATATTACTGTGGTGCAAAAAAACGTATTCTTTTGTTGTACTGTAAGTGACTACCTATTGTTTTAATTTCCTTTTTTTATTTATTTATTTATTTATTTTATATACCATGTATTACTATAACAAAGCAACAACTAAAAAGTAGGATTTTGGGCAGATGATGAAATCATGTTTTTTCTTTTGACCCCTTGGTGCTCTTTCTTGCGTATGGTTCAACGGCTCATTCTCTCCGTAGGAAACGTGAGAGAGATCTGAAAGTCTACACTGCATGACCTAAGCAGCCCGCTGGGTCTCTCTCTCCACATCACAGCCCTCCAGGGCGAGTGTGTGTCGTGGTGCTCAGGACTGTCCACAGACATTCTGGAGGGGCAGGGCCCAACCAAGGAAGATGGCTCTCCATGGCATCTTTTTTATGGATATCCTGCCCTGAGATAATTACTTACATACTTAGACATCTTCCGTCCTTCGGATGAGACGCTAAACCGGGGTCCTGACTGAATCTCGGTCGTTAATTAAAGAACCCGGGACGCCTATCGCAAAGAGTAGGGGGGGGGGGGGGGGGGGGTTCCCGACGTTCCTGGCCAAATTCCCAATCAGGTCTCTGACATCAAGGCCACCTAATCATCCCTTCCCCCTTAATTGGCTGATATCAATCCCTGTCTCCTGAGCCGTTCAGCCATTGTGTAGTGTGGTGTGTGCCTGGTGCCAGTGTATGGTAGTCAGTGTGTAGTGTGATGTGTGCCTGGTGCCAGTGTATGGTAGTCAGTGTGTAGTGTGATGTGTGCCTGGTGCCAGTGTATGGTAGTCATGGTGTAGTGTGATGTGTGCCGGGTGCCAGTGTATGGTAGTCAGCAGTGTTGTGCTAGTTACTGAAAAATAGTAACTCAGTTACTTTACTAGTTACTTCATTTCAAAGTAACTTCGTTACTGTACTAGTTACTTACACCCAAAAGTAATGAGTTACTGTGAAAAGTAACTATTTAGTTATTTAAAAAAAAAAAAAAAAAAAAATTGCTCAAGTCCCATGCCCCATATACTCAAAATCGGTTGATCAACTTGACAGTTTCCATTCACATCACCGAACTCTGCTAAGCAATGTGGTCTAGAGCGTTTCATTATATATTCCCTCCCCGCTGTATGTATATTTCTCTCCCACCCACCCACCCCCTCCTAATGTACAGTCCCCTCCCCATCATATGTATATACTCTGTCAGGATCTAGGGGTAACAGTACTGTATATTTGAATACCGCTTATGTCACAAATGTATCAGTACTAAATACCTATATGTCCCTATGCCATAAATGTCATGTATGTTGTGTATGTCATAAATGTCTATATGAATTGAAAATGGGGGACCCTGATGGAAACAAGACAAACGTCTTTCTCAGGTCTGCATCCCCTTAACAATTGTATGTATTGAGCCGTACTGTATTGTACCCATTCTGCAATCTGTTAAATAAAGTTTTCATTAATTCATTCATTCATCCATTCATTAATTCATTCATAACCATCTTGCAGCGTTGTTATCAAAGCATTGCAACGTTAGAATAGTTAGGATATCAATTGTGCATGAAAGGACTATATTTATATTGTTTGATTAGTATTATGAGATTCCCTGGCAGATTTCGTACAGTCAAAATCCGTTGATCTTGAGTTTCAGTGAACACATTGCACTCACCGTCACCAGTCTGCGGTGGTCGAGATGTAACGTTAGTCTAGTTGACTCCAGCAGCCCTTCAAACATGTTCTTTATCTCGTTTCCATGTTGTATATTAATTATCTCTCCAAGTAGTTGCTAAATGGTTTGTTAGTTCGTTATTATTACTGCGTTCTTATTATGTAGATTCATAGCGAGCATCCTCTTGTTGTTTACTGTAGAGAGCGCCTATTTCTTTCAGAACGTCAGTGGCCAATCAGAAGTGCGAAACCAGAATGAGGCTACGGAAAGAAATAATAATAATAATAATACTTCGTTTTATATAGCGCCTTTCAGTCTACAGTAAACAAAACAAACGCAGGCGAAATAAGGACGCTCGCTATGAATCTACATAAAAAGAACGCAGTAACGAACTAACAAACCATTCAGTAACGTAAGTAGCGTTACTGAATTTCAAAAGTAATGCGTTAGAGTACTAGTTGCGGCAAAAAGTAACTTCGTTTCTGTAACGCGTTACTTTGTAACGCGTTAGTCCCAACACTGGTAGTCAGTGTGTAGTGTGATGTGTGCCTGGTGCCAGTGTATGGGAGTCATGGTGTAGTGTGTGATGTGATGTGTGTCATTGAGCCTGCGTAGCCCAAGGTTCCATTTCCACCCTACATTGTGGGGAGCGCTTTGAGTGTCTAGAAAAGCGCTATATAAATGTAATGAATTATTATTATTATTATTATTATTATTATTATTATTATTATTATTATTATTATTATTATTATTATTATTATTATTATTATTATTATTATTATTATTATTATTATTATTATTATTATTATTATTATTATTATTATTATTATTATTATTATTATTATTATTATTATTATTATTATTATTATTATTATTATTATTATTATTATTATTATTATTATTATTATTATTATTATTATTATTATTATTATTATTATTATTATTATTATTATTATTATTATCTTCTTCCCAGGGTCCCAGGTATCTTCTTCCCTCCTCTCTGTGCCTTCTTTCCCCATGTAAGATTAATTTATCTTTTATTCTTTCTAGGACCAGACTATTTTAACCAGTTTCATTTCTAGGACCAGACTATTGTAACCATGTTTCATTTCTAGGACCAGACTATTGTAACCATGTTTCATTTCTAGGACCAGACTATTGTAACCATGTTTCATTTCTAGGACCAGACTATTGTAACCATGTTTCATTTCTAGGACCAGACTATTTTAACCAGTTTCATTTCTAGGACCAGACTATTGTGACCATGTTTCATTTCTATTGTCCAACTAACACCTCTCCCGAAGGCTAACCGGTACTGTCCTCGAAGATGCCTTATAATTTTTATATATTTAAAGTATGCCTTCTCTGTATGGATAGAAAGTTATTATTTATATTATGTTTTATAACAAAATAATATATCTCTATAACCAAAGTTACTCAACATGCTTTATTACCTATAACAACCTATAACAAAATAATAACTCTTTGCAAGTCTTGCTGGACAAAATAAATGAATTAATGTTCAATCTAAATAATACTACTGTAATAGAAATAATAATAATAATAATAATAATAATAATAATAATAATAATAATAATAATAATAATAATAATAATAATAATATTACTGTATTAGAAAATCCAGCTTTAAAAAATATATATTTGTATCTTTTCAATGTAATTATAAAACAGTAACCTCACAAAGATACTAAGTACACTATGCAGTTTCTGATTCGTTAACATTTGCATAACTTGCAATTAGTGTACAAAACAAAAAATTTATTACACACATAATCCTTAGAATGATTGTATCATAAGCATCTTATATCATCATATCTCAAACCAAAACATAATTTTGAGGGATTAAAATAGTATTCAATTATTTTCTTTCTCTCTCGGTGTATAGCTGCATACTTCAATCAATTCGGTCAACTTTGCTGTCAAACTCTCGCCTCGCACAGCTTTATTTTTTTATCTTTTTCTGGGTCCATGTGAGCTTTGAGATCTCCGGCACCTGTATTATTATTAGACACCAAAACATAATTATGGTCAAACTTTGCACACGTTAGGCGGTCGGGTGGCGTAGCGGAGATTGCGCTCGTCACCAATGCAAGAGGCTGCGGTCTCGACTCCCGGAGTCAGCATTGCCCTGCGGCTTGGGCCGATCGTCATACTAACTTGTTTGGCTGAGTTAGGGGGGAGGGAAGTCGTGGGTGGTAATCTGGCGTTGTGGACAGCGACGCCTACAGGTCAGGTCTGGGGGGCGCCTGCTCAGCGAAAGGCAGGAAATGGTGAAGGCAGCGTGACCTCCCACGTGTTACGCTTCACCAATGAGAGTCCGCGCTGCCAGGTGAAAAGAGAGCCACTGGCTGTCTCCACATGTGTCGGAGGAAGCATGTGGTGGACTTCAGGGTTCCCTTGTACCGACCAGTAGGGGGAACATGCGCACAACAACCAGGTATGGGGAGGGGGGGAATTGGCATAACGACTAAATTGGGATGGGGAGAAAAATAGAAAATCAGGCGGAGAAAAAGAGGATAAAAAAAGAAAAAAAGAATTGCACACGTTGCACTCCGCCTCCCATTTGTCTCGACCGGGACGGTAAATTGGGAATTGTCTCTGCAGTTCATCTGTAATGTAAATTTTAGCTTTGGCATTGTGAGGAGAATCAACGCTACTCTGTGAGTAGAATCAAACCTGGGGCCTCCTCTGTTTGCGAGTGAACATAGTAGTGCCGCCCACAAAGCAGTTTAAGTTACTGACCTTCTGAGCCGTGGTTATACGTTAGATAAGTATTTAAGTTACTGACATTTTGAGCCATGTTTATACTGTAGCTATATGTTAGCTAAGTATTTAAGTTACTGACATTTTGAGCCGTGTTTATACTGTAGCTACAGTATGTTAGCTAAGTATTTAAGTTACTGACATTCTGAGCCGTGTTTATTCTGTAGCTATGTTAGCTAAGTATTTGTTACTGACATTCGGAGCTGTGTTTATACTGTAGCTACATTAACTTAGTATTTATGTTACTGCACCTTCCGTGTTTATACTCTAGCTAGCTACATTAGCTTAGTATTTAAGTTACTGACCTTCTGAGCTGTGTTTATACTGTAGCTACGTTAGCTAAGTATTTAAGTTACTGACCTTCTGAGCCATGTTTATACTGTAGCTACATTAGCTTAGTATTTATGTTACTTACATTCTGAGCCATGTTTATACTGTAGCTACGTTAGCTAAGTATTTAAGTTACTGGCATTCTGAGCCATGTTTATACTGTAGCTACATTAGCTTAGTATTTATGTTACTTACATTCTGAGCCGTGTTTATACTGTAGCTACGTTAGCTAAGTATTTAAGTTACTGACCTTCTGAGCCATGTTTATACTGTAGCTACGTTAGCTAAGTATTTATGTTACTTACATTCTGAGCCATGTTTATACTGTAGCTACGTTAGCTAAGTATTTAAGTTACTGGCATTCTGAGTCGTGTTTATACTGTAGCTACGTTAGCTAAGTATTTAAGTTACTGACCTTCTGAGCCATGTTTATACTGTAGCTACGTTAGCTAAGTATTTAAGTTACTGACCTTCTGAGCCATGTTTATACTGTAGCTACTTTAGCTAAGTATTTAAGTTACTGACATTCTGAGCTGTGTTTATACTGTAGCTACGTTAGCTAAGTATTTCAGTTACTGACCTTCTGAGCCATGTTTATACTGTAGCTACTTTAGCTAAGTATTTCAGTTACTGACATTCTGAGCTGTGTTTATACTGTAGCTACGTTAGCTAAGTATTTCAGTTACTGACATTCTGAACCATGTTTTGCTATTGGCTATGTGGTGATTTGGAGGAGAGAGTAAGTAAGTAAGTAAGTAAGTAAGTAAGTAAGTAAGTAAGTAAGTAAGTAAGTAAGTAAGTAAGTAAGTAAGTAAGTAAGTAAGTAAGTAAGTAAGTAAGTAAGTAAGTAAGTAAGTAAGTAAGTAAGTAAGTAAGTAAGTAAGTATTTATAAAGCACCTTTCATACATGTCATGTAGCTCAAAGTGCTGTACACAAACATAGGCATATATAACGATAAAAGCAATAAAGTCACAGTGATCAGTTAAGATCAATGTTTAAAAAATAATAATAATAATAATAACGTAACAATTAAAAAAAGTCATTTGCTGACCAGTTTGGGAGAACAGGTCCGCAAAAACATGTCCGTTCAGTAGCAACCGGAAGTAGGAAATGCACTAAACCAATGCACTTGTACAGTAGGTAGCAATGTTAGCTCTTATAACGTTAGTGTAGTTACGTTTTTATTAGTGGTCAGAGTTGGGTCCATAGGGCTTATCCAAGAGAGAGAGAGCGAGAGAGTTGCCTATAGGGCATGTTGTGCAACTTCAATCTACATTTTATGCTAGAAAGCTTTGCATCCAGGGCCGCCCACAAGTGGGAGGCGTGGAGGCCATCGATTTATGATATGAGTTAAGTAGGTTTGGGGAGACGGCCCGTTCCTAGACTTTTTCAGGAGCCGCGCCATATTTCTGTGTCCTCCGTGCATGTTCTCGTCGATGACGCTGTGTTTTCTCGTTCCTGTCTAAACAGCGATTAGCGGATCTATCCTGTGGTAGAAACATCTTCTAAGTCAGGCCTGTGTGTGCATCCTGCCAGAGATAGAAAAACAACTCTGATTTGACCAGACAGTGTAACTTCCATGCCATGGTGGTCTTAAAACCGGCCATCGCTTTCTTACTTAACGGTAATGGACACCATCTGAGAGGTCCCACACAGACCCCCCCCCCCCCTCTCCCTCTCTCTTTCTCTCTCTCTCTCTCTCTCTCTCTCTCTCTCTCTCTCTCTCTCTCTCTCTCTCTCTCTCTCTCTCTCTCTCTCTCTCTCTCTCTCTCTCTCTCTCTCTCTCTCTCTCTCTCTCTCTCAGCCCCTAGATGACAAAGGAGGAAAGAATTGGTTGAATATTTATGTTTCCCCAAAGAGCTCACATCCGGAGATAATCTGCTGTATCCTCAGATAATCTTTAGTAGCTTATACGCACTGGTGGGGCCGTAATTAATGACAGGGATGTTGTGACACGGTGACCCGCGCGTCGATGTTTGTCCTCTCGCTGTACAGTATACTGTTCATTAGTACAAGCTGTAGTGACTTCCGACGGTTCTCATTTTAAAGCCACAATTAGTCTTTTTCTTGGTACACATACAATGCATCTGGGGTGTATTCATCATGTGCATTCTTGGAGGGTTTCCGTCGATGGAAAACTAAATTGTCGGAATCCATTGAAACCTCAAGTAAACTCCGGGGTCTATTTTTGTCCGATGTTTAAGATGAAAGAAAAATACAGGCCACACATGAACAGCGATGGGAATAACGGCGTTATAAAAAAACTGCGTTAGTTTTTTCAGTAACGAGTAATCTAACGGATTACTCTTCCAATCTTAATAACGCCGTTACCGTTACTGCCAAAAAATTCTGCGCGTTACTATGCAGTTTTTTTCATCAGACAGATCTCTGCGCCAACACACACACACACGCCGCGCATCGCCAACACACACACACACACACGGCGCGCATCGCCAACACACACACACACACGCCGCGCATCGCCGACACACACACACACACACACACACACACACACACACACACACACACACGGCGCGCATCGCAGAAACACACACACACACACACGTCGCCAACAAACAACAACAACATTCTCCCCGCTGGACTCACGCTGATCAAATAAAAAAAAGAAACATACTTTTTCGGACTGATCATCTGAGCTCCTCTCCAGTTAAATCCAAATAATCCTCTGCCATTGTTGTAATATGTCATCTGTTCTCTAGTATTTAGTCTCGTGCAGTTAAAGCCCAACATCCAGGTTAAACCCTACTGATCAATTATGGGTAGTTTACATCATTGATATATAATTTCATTATTTATTTTTTTCCATTTGACACCGGAAATGCCACTCCGAAAGAGTTAAAAAGGTCCACGCACGAATAACATGCACGCGCGAATCAAAAAAGCTTATCAAACGCCGACGTCACTACAGGTGCATATTAATGAGCCGAATCTAAAAGCTTATCAGACGCTAGCACGGCCGTGACGTCACTTCAGGAAACGTATGCCTTGCCCGTCCGGGTCATAGTACTACTCGATGGCACTGGCTAACGTTAGCATTATGTCTACTGTCGTGAACCATTTGAGATCGGGGCATGTAGAGGAGTTTGGGGAACGAGTAAAATCATGTGCAGGTCCTCTTCTCAGACCTGTGTGGCAAAGCACTGCACACGCATCTTGCAAGCTACACGTCGCTGCATGTTGATCAATGGTGGCCCACTCGGTGCATCACAGTGGGCTACTGTTGTGCTAACAACAACCGCGGTGTCCGGCTTGTCGGCCGGCATGAGTGCTCGATTTGGGGTGGTTCTCTCCTCTTTGTGTGCCCCCGTTCTCGCGGGTGTCCTGCCGGGGAGCTTGTGGACGCGACAACAGCGGCGGCCGTAGCGTTAGTTAGCTCATAGCTATCGTGTACCACTAGCGTTACGGCGGGCTCGAGCACCCTACGACTGCCGCCGTTGTCGCGTCCATGGGCTCCCCGGCAGGGTACCCGTGGGGACGGGGGTGTACAGAGAGGAGAGAACCATTTTGTGTCGGGCGTTCATGCCGGCCAGCGAGCCGGACGTCGGGATATGTTGTTAGCACAATAGCTACCAAGCTAAGCTATGTTAGCTTATAACGGTGTACACAATATGTACAACGACACAATGATTTACATTATTACAAATATGGTAACGTGGTTGTGGCTTTTACAAATAGTGGTTAGCTTTAGAGATGGATGGCTATAATCACGGAGCAATAGTGTTGTTAGGTGAAACAGATACATTTTCATTCGGCTAGTAGTAGCAAGGCTCTCAGTGCCTGCCACTAGCTGTGTGTGACTCTCAGCGCCCCCTGGTGAGCCCCCTGGTGCCCTGCACCTCTTGTGACGACATCATTTCGATTACACACGCACGTTATGAACCATTGATTAAAATATCCACGTGCGTGGTGATTGTGTTGGGCAGACAAAATGTTTGATAAAAACGCTAAAACTGGGTCAATTTCAATACTTTTTTTTTCCTTCTTCATGAAAGTCACCGTTGGCCTAGTCCACATTGTTTATTGAACAAAAATACAACATGAAGGTTGGCCTTTAAATCCTCTCTAGAAGGGAAAGTGAAACTTACCAAGCCTATAAGTTGTTAAAGGGGCAGTGGGCAATTAATTTACTCTGGATGCCTGAACACAGAATGACACCAGTATCCCACGGCAAGCCTATAGAAAATTATTCTATTTAATAATAATAATTATAATAATGATCATAAATATAATATATTAAAAAAAAGTTATTAAAAAAATGTATTGTATTAATAATAATAATTATACATATTTTTTTTCTGTTGTACCGAACTCGTACCGAACCGTGACCCCAATACAGAGGTACGTACCGAAACGTGGCTTCTGTGTACCGTTACACCCCTAATCTATTGTGTTTGTATTTGTATGATCCACTATATAAACATAGTAATTATAATATCTACATATACATGGCATTTGATTGGAGGCTAGTCTCACTTTGTCCCACAGCAACATTAAAATAGTTCAGATTTGTGTATGTTGTTGTCTGAAGTAACTAGTTACTTTTATAATTTGTAGCTGAGTAAGTAATTTAGTTACTTTTTGGAAGAAGTAACTAGTAACTGTAACTAGTTACTTTTTAAAAGTAACTTGCCCAACACTGGTCATCATACAACATAAGCACATTACAATGAAAATAAGTGGGGCATCCAATCCGAGTGCAAATGTAACAGTAAAGTGCAATAGTAATATTAATATAGTGATTAAGCTGGGTATAAGATATATACATTTGTTCTACTGAGTATAATGCTAATCACATATATGTACAGAGTTGTAATATATTTAAATGTTTAAAAAATGTACCCCAGTTGCTATTGCATGCACATATTTGTGTTTTATTACACGTATATGTACATACATACCAACTATTCACCTGTTTTATTCTCCACCCATCCATAGCAACACTATTATCACCGACATCCAAGAAGGGGGATCCCCCCTTGAACGGCCCTTCTAAGGTTTCTCTCCTCCACATCGCCTGTGGTGCTTTTTTCCTATTGCTATAGGGTTTTCCTTACCTTCGCTGGGGTATGTCTGGGAGTGTTGCATTTATTATTTTACATTTATTTTGGATTTCATGGTGGGTTTTTTGTTCTTGATTTATTGGGATGTTTCTTCTTGAATAGTTTAAAGAAGACTTGTCCGGCCCATGGGGACATTAACTTGTGATTTCGGGTTTTACAAATCAATTTGATTTGATTTAATATGCATTTATATGTCCAGTGATACAGGTATAAAGACACTATGGCCAGGCACTCTACTACTGGCCCCTGAGCAGCTAACACTGGAGCGGTTAAAGCTGAGGTGCCTTGCTCAAGGGCACAGCGAGCGGGCATGTGCACACATAGAGCCCAACGGGTGCACAAGCACCTGCCCTTTTGTGCCTCATAAAAAAGTGCCCTTTTTATGCCAATTCTTTTTACCATATTTTCTTTTTTACCTCCATATAGAGAGAGTGATCTGCAATCTGCTTGGGTTGGGGGTGCAATTCCTAACAGGCTCAACCATATGTATAAAAGTTCCCATATTATGTGCTTTACACAAACTAAAAACAGATATTACATTACATTACACAAACTAAAAACAGATATTACATTACATTACACAAACTAAAAACCGATATTGTCTGAATTACTAGAAGAAAGAAATGCACCGCCTTTGGCTGATAGTAATTTATTAATTTCTTAGGATTTCTTTTGGTCTAATAAATGTTTAAGGTTCTTAGATGGATCTCCTGCTGCCTCCTCCTCCTCTTCCTCCTGCTCCTCCTCCTGCTCCTCCTCCTCCCCTCGTCCTCCTCCCTCCTCCTCCTCCTCCTGCTCCTGCTCCTCCTCCTCCTTCTGCTCCTGCTCCTCCTCCTCCTCCTCCTGCTCCTCCTCATCTTCCTCCTCTCCTCCTCCTCCCCCTGCTCCTCCTCCCTCCTCCTCCTCCCTCATCCTCCTCCTCCTCCTGCTCCTCCTTCTCCTCCTCCTCCTCCTCCTCCTCCTCCTCCTCCTCCTCCTCCTCCTCCTCCTCCTCCTCCTCCTCCTCCTCCTCCTCGGGGAGCAGCGTACTGGCTCATGTTAGGCAGGCCATGCATTATGCAGCAGCTTAGGCCATCGCGCTGGGTCTTCATGTCCTCGGCTGCAGTCCACCTGACGCTCCTCTGGTCGTAGCGCTCCATCTTGTTGGAGTTGGAAAAGAGGTCCCTGCTGCCTCCGACCACGAAGAGCAGGTCGTCCAGCACCGCGATGCCAAAGCTGCTGCGGGGGGTGAGCATGTCGGGCAGGGCGCTCCAGGAGTCAGTCAAGGGGCTGTAGGCCTCTGCGCTACGCAGGACGTTTCTACCGTCCACCCCTCCCACCTGAGGACAGGACACATGAGAGGAATGTTTTAGTGTGTGGCTCAGGCAGGCAGACACTGTATTAATCCATTTAGGGAAATGAGGGCATTACAGAAGCATTGCAAGTCAAATGATACATATCTATAGAAATATCTAGTATAAAGCATTTGTCTCTGTGTGCACCTACCGCATAGAGTTGTCCTCCATATGCAGCGACTCCCAGGCCGCCACGCCTGCTGCTCATGGGGGCGATCAGAGTCCACTGGTCGGTGTCTGGGCTGTAGCACTCAGCTGTGAGCAGACACCTTGGGTAGTTCCTGCCACCACAGATGTAAACCTGTAATAAGAAAGAATATTCTAATTTAGTTTTTATATTCCATTTGATTTCATTCTACTTTAATTGTCTGTTAATGTTGCACCAAAGGACCCAGACACATCTTTTGTATGTGCAAGCTTACTTGGCAATAAAGACATTTATGATTTATGATCTAACGTTCCTTGTGTTTATCTAGCACCCTGTGTCCCTCAGTTCCACCCACCTTGCCCTGGAGAGCTGCTGCCCCGGCCTGCCACCTGCGCTCCAGCATGGGTGAGATCCCTGTCCACTGGTCGGTTTCAGGCTCGTAGCGCTCGGCGGTGTTCAGGAACACGTCTCCGTCGTACCCTCCCATGGCGTAGATACAGCCGTCCAACGCGACCACGCTGAGCTCACTGCGGCGTGAGTGCATGTGAGCCGCCTGCAGCCAGCTGCGAGTGACGGGGTTGAACCTGCGCACACTGCTGAGAGGCTTACTGCTGTCCCAGCCGCCGACACAGTAGACCAGACCGTGGAGATAAGCGGTGCCGTGGCACCACCGGGGACTCTCCCCCTCAACACTCACGTCCATCCATCCACCGGCTCGTATATTGTAAGCCTCCATGATCGTGCTGCCGAGTAACCGGCCTCCGATGGCCAATAGGACCTCCTGGGGCAGGCGTGGGCGGGTCAGGGGGTTTGGGAGCCTGTCGGAGACAAAGGGGTTCAGGACGCTGAGGATGAGGGCCCTGCAGTCGTGGCTGTCCCTCACCACAGGGTTGTTCTGGACGTTGTTCCTGAAGTAGTCAGGCCTCATCAAGCCCATGCGAACCTGGGAAGAGAAAAGCAGACAGCGGGTACAACTTAGACATCGGTTGTAGACGGTTTCTGTTGCTAGGGAACAGTTTGGACCCAAATGTTTGAGAACCACTGTACTAGGGAACCTAGTGTTGTTTTAATGTAATGCACAGTAATACAATTATTTAAAAAAAAAATTATAAATGTTTTTATTTTATTTTATTTTCATACATAAAACAGAACATAACAGTACAATAATAATAATAACAATGACAACAGCGACGACAACAATAATAACAGTAACATGAATCATAATTACCTTGACAAGAGACAGACAAACAAGAAAAAGTAAAATAATAAAAATTAAATTAAAAATAAATGTGGCTCAGGCACTAGCAACCATGTTTGTGTATCCGTAATACAATTAGTTACCTTGGGCAACAGCAAAGGGATGTGTGTTTTACGCTCCTCACGGGAGTGGTCGATCCAACGGAGGACGGCCTCGAACACCATCTCCTCGCTCTTCACGTTCAGGTCATCCCTCTCGATGATGTCCACCAGTTGCTGCGGGGACAGCTCCACAAACTCCTGTGAGACGTGCAACATCTCCTCAAAGTGGCACACGGTGAAGAGATGGGCCTTGCGCCTCAGGTCAGGGCAGCAGTAGATGTCCGTGAACCTCCAGATGCCGACACAATTTTCCAGAGACAGCTGGCCTTCTAGGAAGTCAGAGCACGCTCCTACTATGCCAGTGACGCGAAGCTGGTCTGCAGCCACCAGAAGCTCTTCCACATTCTCTGCTGTCACCAGCACAAAGCGTGTGTAGGAGTACTCTATGATGAGCTGCATCATACCCGGGGACACCCCAGGGATACTGTAGACTGCTTTCTCTGAGTCGCTCCAGCGAGTGAAGAGGGCTCTGTGGGACGCAGAGTATAAAGATATCTGATGAGTAAACAGTAAGCAACATTCTGTCCTGTGTAGTAATTAGGGCTGACCCCTATTAGTCGAATAGTCGACAAATCGGTAGAAAGGAGCCGTTGTCGACTGCCAACCTCTTAGAAGCGTGGCTAACGCTAATGGCACGGATACCAGAGGCCAACTGCCTAAGAAAACAGGCACAGAGGCACTGAAAGAGGATTTCACCCATCTAATGAACACACTAGACTAGACAAATATCAAGATGTATCCATCAGTGGACCAATTGCATGCTTTTGCAGAGGACAACAAGCCTTCAGTCGACTCCTTCAGACATTAAGCACCCCCCACAGCCCAAATGGAATGATAACAAAAAAAAAAAAATATTATACTTATTTTTATATTTTTTATATAGTCGACTAATAGTCGACTAACGGCAAATTTTGGCCAATCATAGTCGACTATCCAAATCCTTAGTCGGGGACAGCCCTAGTAGTAATATATTTTCACTGTAGAAGTATAGGGTCTTAGCACAGTAGAAGTATAGTATCTTTTTACAGTAGAAGTAGAGTATAGTATCTGTTTACAGTAGAAGTGCAGTATAGTATCTGTTTACAGTAGAAGTGCAGTATAGAATATTTTTACAGTAGAAGTACAGTATAGTAACTGTTTACAGTTGAAGTGCAGTATAGTATCTGTTTACAGTAGAAGTACAGTATAGTATCGGTTTACAGTAGAAGTACATTATCTGTAGTATATGTTTACAGTAGATGTACAGTATAGTATATGTGTACAGTATAAGTACAGTATATTATATTTTTTTACAGTATACGTACAGTATAGTATATTTTTACAGTAGACGTACAATATAGTATATGTTTACAGTATAAGTACAGTATAGTATCTGTTTACAGTAGAAGTACAGTATAGTATCTTTTTACAGTAGAAGTACAGTATATTATCTTTTTACAGTATACTGTAAAAAGATAATACACTGTACTTCTACTGTAAAAGTACAGTATGGTATCTGTTTACAGTAAAAGTACAGTATGATATCTGTTTACTAACCAAGCTAACCTGAACCAAGCTAACCTGAACCAAGCTAAACTTACCTGAAATAGTCACTGCAGTCACACAGGAGGGCCTTGTGGGCATTCAACTCAGTGCTGTTGACTTTAATAACCACATCACAGAGCCTTCCCTCCAGACGCAGCTCATTAAGGATTGTACAGGACATTGTTTCCTTTTCCATTTGGGGATTTTAAATTGTATCTACAGAATATATTCACGCTTACAGACAAGTAGCCGGAAAAAACAAGTGATATCTTCACTTGGTCTTCTGCGATCTGAGAACTTCTGAGAGAATTGTTGAATATATACTGTACACAAATGTTCTAGAATGTTCTATTGTGACATCATACTGTGACATCACAAATGTTCTAGAATGTTTGATTATGACATCATACTGTGACATCACAAATGTTCTAGAATGTTTGATATGACATCATACTGTGACATCACAAATGTTCTAGAATGTTTGATTATGGCATCATACTGTGACATCACAAATGTTCTAGAATGTTTGATTATGGCATCATACTGTGACATCACAAATGTTCTAGAATGTTTGATTATGAGATCATACTGTGACATCACAAATGTTCTAGAATGTTCTATTATGACATCATACTTTGACATCACAAATGTTCTAGAATGCCATATTATGACATCATACTGTGACATCACAAATGTTCTAGAATGTTCTAGAATGTACTATTATGACATCATAGTGTGAAATCACAAATGTTGTAGGATGTTCTATTATGACATCATACTGTGACATCACAAATTTTCTAGAATGTTTGATTATGACATCATACTGTGACATCCAGTGATGGGAATAACAGCGTTATTATTAATGGTTTTTTCAGTAACAAGTAATCTCGTATTTAATGTTGCCCAGTTGTGGCCTGTTGAGGGGCAATACATATCAAAAGTTCCAAAACATCTATTGTGTTTGTATTTGTATGATCCACTATATAAACATAGTAATCATAATATCTACATACATGGCATTTGATTGGAGGCTAGTCTCACTTTGTCCCACAGCAACATTAAAATTGTTTAGATTTGTGTATGTTGTTTATGTAACAAATTTACTTGAAAGTTACGCAATAGTTGCTTTCTGAAGTAACTAGTTACTTTTATAATTTGTAACTGAGTAAGTAATTTAGTTACTTTTTGGAAGAAGTAACTAGTAACTGTAACTAGTTACTTTTTAAGAGTAACTTGCCCAACACTGCACATGAATAATTACCCCAAACCAGTGTTTAATTCATCACAACATATATGTTTAGATGACAAAGGCCCTCTCCAGGGTGCACAGTCATTAAATAAATATTGAATGAATTAATGGATACATTTAATAATGAATTAGTTAAGTGATAAAGGAATGAATGAATGAATAAATGAATGAATTAATGAATGAATGAATGAATGAATGAACGAATGAATGAATTAATGCATACATGAATGGATACATGAATGGATAAATGAATGAAAGAATAGATTGGTAAATTAATAGATGAACGGCTGGATGAATGAATGAATGAATAAATTAATGGACTAATTAATTAATTACTGTATACATGAATGAATGGATACATGAATGGATAGATTAATAAATGAATGCATGGATACATGAAGGAATAGATGAATGAATGGATACATAAATTGATAAATGAACCAATGAAAGAAGAATAACATTGAATACTGAATATTGTATTTTCTATTTATGTCGTTAACCCTTTCACTGCTACACGACAGAAGGTTAACCCTTTACTATCACACAACCGGCTGTTGTGTGGCAGTGAAAGGGTTAACCTTCTGTGTATTGTCGCAGTGAAAGGGTTAACCGTTTGGTAGTGCAGCAGCGAAAGGGTTAAAGCTGAAGTAATTATTTCCCACCCGTATCTATCGCATTTTCAAAATGTCTTATCAGAAGCTATCAGAAGGTATCATTGAGTCATGATGTCCTTCTGATCAACCCTGCGTCACCAGCAGCCAGTCTGGTGTTATTACAGTACATCATTTATTTTCTTTGTTGACAAAACCTGGCCCTGCCTTAACTCCACCAATTTCATAGATCTATGCTATCTATAAAAAAATAAAAATCCGACTTCCGGTTTAGCTGTGGAATGGAGTAGGTCGCATGTGACACAGCTGCTCACCCGTTATTTTTTTTTTCGTTTTAAAATCATAATTATATACCATTAATGCGTTTAAAACTTGACGCATATATCAACTGAGACTATCAACTAACTATATTGACCAAAAGAATCGAGATGCCATCAAGGAAAAACCTAGGGAAAGACCAAAAACTAGTCGAAGAGATCCCGCTACGTAACCCAGGATACGTACAGCGGGCAGCAGAAAGTATTGACTCGACAGAGGCCGCTTCAAGTTCAACCCCATCAAAGACCTCCGCAGACACCGAACATATCATCCGGAAAATGGAAGAAATGGGGAAGACAATGGAGAAGAGAATGGAGGAAATGATCACAGAATCACAGAAGATAATAACCCAAAAAGTAGATGCTATTAAAGAATCTATTGAAGGCAAAATCGATGCGCTGAGAGCGGACGCCGAAGCACAGAATAAACGCACCGAGGCTCTGGAGAAAGTAGTGGAAGCCCACGAAATCAAATTCACTCACATCTACAAAGAAGTAGACGCTAACACAGTTAACCTAACTGCCGAGATGAAGGGGAACTACAATGAAATCAAGACGGAGCTCAGCGGAATAACGGAGGAGCTCACGCGAATCAATAAAGAACAGAAAGCCAAAATATTCGAGATGGAATATCAAAAACGCAGGCTGAATATTCGCATTGTCGGTCTGGACGAATCAGTGAAATGTGAAAACCCTGAAGAGTTTGCCACAGAATTACAGAAAATCTTGGGAACAGGAATCCTTCCTAAAATACCGGAGGTGGATGAGAGCTTCAGATTGGGACCCCGCTCCAGTGACAGCAACGCTAAGCCCAGAGTGATATTAGTTGTACTGCGCCAAGTCAGAATAAAAGAAATGATTATGCGTGGAATTCGCAGGATGAAAGGCAATCTGAAACACATGGAGGTACCAATACACTGCTTTGAAGATCATTGTCGTGAGGTAGTGGAACTGCGTGCCAAGTTCAAGACGGTGATGTCTCAACTATACCTGGGGAAATACAGACCCCTACTAATATACCCTGCAATACTTCGCGCCGTCGACAAACAAGGAGCAAAATTTCTCCTCAAATCGCCTGAAGAGGCAGCCAAATTCCTGTCTGAACAGGAGCAGATTAATGTATAAATGGCCTTTTAAATCTCAGTTATGCAAGGTCACCATATAGTACAACCTTTAATAATCAAGGATTTGGGACAGAGAGACCTACGTGCTCAGAGTTTTTGAATACTTTCCCCGACGTGTATATTATTGCGGACATATTGGATTTAAGATTGGAACACTCCAGAACATACTGGAACATTCAGACAATGTAAAAATGACATATTGGAATAATCTAGAACATCGAAGCATTCTTTGATATATGGAACATTCTGGAATATCAGCAATACGTGGTCATTCATTCTACCAGAAGCCCCTCGGGGGAATAATCAACAGCTATCTAGAGGCAAACCACAGAGCCATCATAGCCGGCCGGCTGAAAGATCACTCTACACAACGATCATCGCCCACCCCGGTCGGGGGAAATGCTGCATATACGTATTTAAAAATTGTTTTTTTATTAATGGGAAATAATTTCACTACTTCTCCAATTAATACTTTAGATGTTTAAGCATAGCAATGCTCTTTTAAGATCTAAGTTAATGTTCTCTTCCTTTTACTTGTTTTTTTTTTCTTTCTTTTTCATCCGCTCTCTCTGATTTATTGAGGCTCTCTCTTCAGTTCAATACCTTCATATTATTCATGGGTTACTATAAATTACTATAAATTACAAGTTCATATAAAATGTAAGTGATTAAGGCATGACAATTGAAGCTTATTTTTGGTCTTTATTTTTAGTTTATCTCATTTAAATTTTTATTTATTTATTTTTTACGGGTAAGTGGCCAAGCCACAGTCGACATTCTACTTATGGTAGAATTTAGAGTGTTAGATCCTATGGTATACATAGGAATGTTAAGGATAATTGGATCATTCTGGGATATCCGGTGGTGCAAGGGAGAGAGTCATACGCAAAGGTTGTGTTCATGGAACACAATCCTGTACGACTCTCGGTGGGAGGGAAGGGTAGGGGATTTTTATTTGTATATATGTATGTTTTTAAGCTCGGCTCTCAACGGGACCTCACTAGTGGGATGTATATCTAGTATTGCCTCGCACTCTAGAAGCATTACCAAAAATTACAATGCAACATGTATAGACTATGGCTAGTTTGAATATAATGATATGGAACACCGGGGGAATAAATAACCAACTTAAACGCAAAAGCGTGCTCACACTGATGAAAAAAGAACATGTGGACATTGCTCTGCTAAGCGAAACACACATTCTAGGGAAAGACATAGGTAAATTAGCGGACAACATATACCATAATATCAGTCACTCCTCTATTGGTACGAGAACTCGGGGTGTAGCAATAGTCGTTAAACGTAAGTTGAATATTGTACTAAAGGGAGTATGGTCTGATGTAGAAGGTCGGATAACTATAGCTAAGATTGAACATAAGAACAGGAAAATAGCGTTGATAGCGGTATACGCCCCAAATTTGTACGAAGAAGATTTCTTCACTACACTAACCAATGCAATGTTAGACATTCCCGATTACTCATTTATAATAGGAGCGGATTTTAATGCCATCTGGAACCCAAGGATAGACAAATCTTACCTCGCCTTTTCCAGCGAACAAAAGAATTCATCGAAGGCATTAAAGGATTGGTCAAAGATTACAGGTGTAAAGGACTTATGGCGGTTACTTAACCCCACGACCCGAAAGTACTCTTGTCGATCTGCGAGACATAAGACACTATCCAGAATAGATTATGTCTTTGCATCACAGAAACTATTTGATAATTATGAAGTGGAAATGATACCCAACGCACTATCAGATCACTGTTATTTACTCCTTAAAGGTACATTTGGTATACTATCCTCCCGAGCCCCAAGATGGCGATTTAACTCGTTGCTGCTTAACAACAAGGAATTCATTACACAACTCAAAGAAGCTCTTATAGTATTCCAACGGGAGAATGTAAACTCGGTGCAAGACCCCAGAATAATATGGATGTCGGTAAAGGGAATGATCAAAGACTTCACGGATAGCTTTTCCTCCAAAATGCGCAAGAATCAAAACACAAAACTGGATGAGCTGGAAACGCTTTACTCAACGTTATTTAATTCTCTGAAATACAACAACTCAACTCGACTAGAAAATCAAGTTAACGTACTAAAAATAGAGATCAATGACATATACAGACAACAATCGGAAATACAAATACGCAGCACAAGACAACAGCAGTACTCTCATGGTTCCAAACCCAGCCACCTATTAGCCATGCGATTAAGAATTAATGCAACATTTGCAGATATAACTACCATTAGAGCACAACAAGTACTTGTAACAGATCCGGTAAAAATAAACGATACATTCAAAGTATTCTACTCCGATTTATATAAATCAGAAATGACCTTCGATCAAAACAAAATGGACACATTTCTTAATCAAATTATTCTCCCTAAACTTTCAGAGGATGACGCTAAACAGTTAGAAATACCGATCACACTAGAGGAACTCAAGATGGCCATAACCGCAATGAAAAGTGGTAAGGCTCCAGGAAGAGACGGTTTCCCATCAGAAATGTACCTTTCTTGTTGGGACATAATTGGCCCATTATTACTAAATATGATCTTATACTCAGTCAAAGAGGGGAACTTCCATAAAACCGACAATATTGCACTCATAACAGTCCTCCTTAAAAAAGACAAAGACCCCAACGAGTGCGGTAGTTATAGACCTGTAAGCCTCCTCGGAACAGATATCAAACTGTACTCTAAGGTATTAGCCATCAGATTACAAAAGCATATGACGTCTTTAGTTCACCCGGACCAAACTGGCTTCATAGGAGGCCGCCTGATCACTGAGAACATAAGACGTATACTGCACGTACTTGATGCCGACAAAGAGGATACCATACCTAAGGCGATACTGTCCCTGGATGCTATGAAGGCCTTTGACAGGCTGGAATGGTCGTATCTGTGGGCAGTGCTAGAAAGGATGGGGTTAGGAAAAGGATTCATCGATATGATTAAAGTATTATACAAAGACCCATCGGCCATGATTATAACAGGCACAATCATCTCCGATATCTTTCCGGTATCGCGCTCAGCCAGACAAGGTTGCCCTCTTAGTCCCGGTCTGTTCAATCTATCATTAGAGCCGTTAGCACAATATATAAGACAATCCCAATCCATAGAACCTATCGTAATCAAGGGCACACAACAAAAAATTTGTTTATATGCGGACGATGTAATATTGTTCATGAAAAACCCCAACACCACATTGCCTCATCTGCTCAAGTTGATTGAGGACTTTGGTGATTTATCGGGATTTAAGATAAATTGGCCGAAGTCGGCTTTCCTTCCACTTAACACCCCTGCAAAAAAAGATACAACCCTCCCAGGACAGATACCGATGGTAAAACATTTCAGATGCTTGGGAGTGGAAATATTCCCTACCATAAGACAAACGGTGAAGCACAACTACACAAAAATCCAAAACAAAATCAAAGACGACCTTGATAGATGGGCAAAACTTAAGAACACAGTACAAGCACGGATATCAATAGTTAAGATGGATGTACTACCTAAAATCAACTTCTTCTGTTCAATGCTACCGTTACCCCCTCCAGAGGGTTACTGGAAAAGATTACACTCCTCCACATACAAATTTATTTGGAATAACAAACCACCACGTATAAAAAGATCCACCGCACAGAGAAATAAAGCAGATGGTGGCATGGCATTTCCAGATTTTTTCCTATATTTTAAGGCGTACTCATTAAGTCCATTGACAACATGGTTTGACTCCCAAGCATTAGCATCTTGGAGGAAAATAGAAGAAAACATAGTAGCCCCACATAGACTGAAGGACATAGCACACACTAAACTACCAATCAAGCACTGTGAACGAAAATTTGGCCCCATAATTACTCATGCGATCCGGATATGGCGTGAATCACAAAAAAAAAATCCTAACCCACAAGAATGGCACAACCATACTCCCTTATTCAATAACAATGCTCTCTTAATTGGAAAACGACCTATAAGATTCCCTATATGGGAAAAGCAAGGCATACACTCATTAGGGGATATTTTTAACAAACAGGGTTTTTGTAGTGATAAAGAAATACGCAAAAAATTTAATCTCACCAAGTCCACATGGCTTTTTCACAAACAGTTAGAGCTATGTTTGAAGTCTCACGGTGTTCCATTAGACAGACCAATTGAACACCACAGATACCACAAATTCTTCTACTCAAGAGAGACATCGAGAGGTTTTGTTTCAGAATTTTATCATCAATTACTAACGTCCTCGTATGAAACCCTCCAACTTGACTCTGTCTGGAGGAGGGATATACCAGACCTGGAAAATGACTTTGATTGGCAAGGAGCCTGGGCAAATGTCCGACTTACATCAAGGAACCCGGATCATCAACAAATCAATCTTAACTATATTCACAGGACATACTTGACTCCTATAAGACTGTGCCGAATGGGGCTCAAACAAGATTCCAAATGCACCCAATGTACAAATGGGGACGAAGGGACATTTATGCACATGTATTGGGACTGCTCACCAGTTAAGGCATTCTGGAAAGATGTGACCCAACAAATATCAAAACTCGTATCTTGGAATATACCTGTACACCCCTCGGTATTGCTGTTGAATGATGTTTTTGAGTTTGCAGTGAATCCACAGCTAAAGAGATTGGTTTTATCGGGTATCACAGTAGCCAAAAAGCTGATCGCATCACGCTGGTTTCAACCGGAAAAAATGTGCCGTAAAGTTTGGTTTCTTACATATCTCGATGTAATTTACCATGAAATATCTACAGCAAGAATTCTGGGTCTCAATGAATCCAAAATGTCAATGTGGTTAGAAGTGGTGGAGAGAATAAAAGCTAGCTTATAATGGTAGTGTCTGGTTAGGTGCGAGGGATAGTGGAGGTACTTCTCAAGGTGGGGTCCGGGAGGGGGGGTTTCGAGCTGAGCATACGTATGTAGGGTTTTTTTTTAGATAACAGGTATTATGGGTATATCTTATATAAAACAACTAACCAAAATGTGATCTCATTGGATGTGCCCTGACAATTAATGCTTGTATATCTTATCGTGTGTTGTCATGTTTGTTTATATGTTTGTTTTAAAAAAGAATAAAAAAATAAAATACAAAAAAAAATAAAAATCCAGCAAATGTCTTAATTACATCAATATTGTGCTGTCTGAACAATATTCCTTTTGTAGGTGAAGTATCTACCTACCTTGTTTAACAACCAGGAAATGCCCCGGAGGAAGTTGTATTGCTGTTGTTGAAATCTAGTCACCCAAACGTTTTCTTCCCATCTTTATTGCAGCTTTATTGTTTGTAGTCACTGGAGTTAAACCTATATCCAGATGATAATTCTAGGTTCCCGTATAAGATACTTTTAGACTGTCTCCCTGTTTAAGAGGATCGTTCTAAGGTTAGTTTCCTAAGATACTTTCAGACCCTCTTTATGTTTAAAAGAGGATTAATGAGGCATTGGCTTTGTGGAGCATATTAAGTAATTTCACCTAAATGAGGTTTATAGTCTAGTATTACTGAATATTAAGCTGGTTCTCTCACATAAATGAGGTTTATATTCTAGTATTACTAAATATTAACCAGAGTTCTCTCACATAAATGAGGTTTATATTCTAGTATTACTAAATATTAACCAGAGTTCTCTCACATAAATGAGGTTTATATTCTAGTATTACTGAATATTAAGCTGGTTCTCTCACATAAATGAGGTTTATATTCTAGTATTACTGAATATTAACCAGAGTTCTCTCACCTAAATGAGGTTTATAGTCTAGTATTACTGAATATTAAGCTGGTTCTCTCACCTAAATGAGGTTTATATTCTAGTATTACTAAATATTAACCAGAGTTCTCTCACATAAATGAGGTTTATATTCTAGTATTACTAAATATTAACCAGAGTTCTCTCACATAAATGAGGTTTATATTCTAGTATTACAAAATAGTAAGCTGGTTCTAAATAGTAAATGGTAAATGGCTGCTTTTTTATATATCACTTATCCAAAGCGCTTTACAATTTTGTTCCTCACATTTGACCCACTCACTCACACATTCACTCACCGATGGCGGCGGAGGCGACCATGCCAAGGTGCCAACCTGCTCATCGGGAGCAATGGGTCAAGTGTCTTGCTCGAGGGCACATCGACACGCTGCCCGGGAGGAGCGGGAATCGAACCGGGAACCTCCGGATTGCCAGACGACTGCTCTACTACCTTCTCTCACCTACATGGGGTTTATATCCTAGTATTACTCAAATGTCTGAACCAGATTTGACACCTCATTGGGGTGTAAGTGCTCACACAAACCTTTTATGGGCTCACAAAATCCGTCCACCATTCATTACTGCTGCAGAGGGCAGCCCCAGGTTCGACACGCGGGGGATGTGGGCCGTCCAAGGGGCTCTCTAGCTTTAGGAGAGAGGGTCCCGGCTGCACTGTCCCGGGGCGCAGGAAGGACATTATGTGAATTCTTCAAATCAGTGGCATTCCCCTTTAAGTGGCTGTGGGGGAGCTGTGTGGGAATGGCTGGCCAGACCCCCCCCCCCCCCCCCCCCCCCCCCCATCCTCTCATCCCAGCTCCAGTGTCTGGCTTCGTCATTTTTCAC
>NC_140179.1:72963600-73025456 GCF_963971535.1 Notolepis coatsorum
GCATGTTCATAAGGTAGGCGATACTGCCACCTGGCGATATTCGATCGTCATTGCAATTCCAACGTAGGCAGATATGCCATGGAGCTCCGGCTGAGTGTTTAGAACGGGGATCAAAGGAAAAAGATAAAAGGATCCAAAAATGAGTATACTCGTTATTGCCACTCTTATTGAGACTCTTTATATATACAATAGTGGTGACTGTGCCTTTAAGACGGCACTGTAAGTTTTGCAACTGTCTGCCATAAAGTGTGGTGTTGTTGCCGGAATATGGGCAAATGTTTGAAGTGCAATAAAACGTCAACCATTACGTCGTGGTCCGGTGAGTTATTATACACAATACATAGGATCAACAAGCGGTCGTACTAACCAGCTGAGCTAAAGGGTCAGAACCATTAGCAGGTGCTGGTTGACGACCAACTCGTTAGTAGTTTACAGTCGTCCTCCCCCCGAGAAGTGAATCATTGTCTTTCGTCCATGCGTGCACTTTCCCAGGGTTAAGGCACTGAGATCCCACCCCCATTGCTACGTGAACCTGGATACAGATTCACAGGGCAGTGAGATCCCACTGCTGTCACCAATGTAACCGAGGTTTTGAACATGTAACAATGGATTTGAACCTGGCACTCGTTAGCAGTTTACAATATTAAGAACATGATCTGAATTATTCCCTTCATCAGTCGATTTGCAAACACATTTGCCTCATTATCTGCCACTAATGCTTTCCGAGTGATTGACAGTCCAGTCATCCCCTTCATAATGTCCCATTGTCCCATACATGTTTGGAATGGTGTTTTTAAATGCCTTTTCTAATTGTACCCTCTTTGCCTCTCGTAATTTCTTCCTTAAATGTTTTTCTACCCGCTTTAATTCCCTTGTGTCCCTGTTCCTGAAGGCAATCTTCTTTCCTTGGCAATAGTATGCTTAAAGAGGCACTTCATGGAGAAAAAAAACAACACAGATTTATTTAGCACATCATCTCACACATATATATCTCAAGGCTCTAGCACACATTCATTTAGTTTGACAGTTATTGAGAGTTAATGAGTTTGATTTCATAAGAGGACACTGAATCCTTGTGTTGTGTTAACTCATTATTAACTGCCCAGGGCGACAACCATCGCCATTATTCTGAACCTCTAGCCCGCTCATGTACACCAGCCTGCCTGCCCATGGCATTATTTGTTGCCTAAACAGCATTGTATGAATACAAGTGGTTATAACCAATAAAAAAATATATATGTGTTGACAAATAGAAACAACTGATACAGTACCCTATTCTGTTTTTAATTTTTCATATGACCTTATTTGTTTTACCACTTATAGTATTACAGACACCACAATAGACACCACATTTCCTCCCCCACTCCAGGACCCCCGGACCCCCCAGGACCAACACCCCGACCCCACTACAACCCCCCCCCCCCCCAGACCCCCTAGGACTTACACCCGGACCCCACTCTGCCACTAAAGTGTGGCCTTTACTCTCTCGGCCGCTGAGTCCCAAAGTCCAATGCCTGCCTGTCAAACCCCAATCACCCGTGCAGTAGAGATTTCCATATAAATGATATCCAACAGTGAATGTGTGAGTGAATGGGTGAATGTGAGACATAAGTTACAAAGTGCTATATATATAAATGCAGTCCATTTACCAGTTAGTGCAGTTCACATGAACTTTATTTTAGATCCATAAACGTTTTTTTAGATTCAATTTGTGATACAGTTGTTCATTTCTTTCTTCTTTCTTTCTTTCTTTCTTTCTTTCTTTCTTTCTTTCTTTCTTTCTTTCTTTCTTTCTTTCTTTCTTTCTTTCTTTCTTTCTCTTTCTTTCTTTCTTTCTTTCTTTCTTTCTTTCTCTTCTTCTTTCTTTCTTTCTTTCTTTCTTTCTTCTCTTCTTTCTTTCTTTCTTTCTTTCTTTCTTTCTTTCTTTCTTTCGTAAACATGTGCATTGTTGTGTTTTCTTTCTTTTTTTTCAATTGTTTTCTATCACAGGAAAGGAAATTAGTTGTGAATGTTATTAGAATATATATAGAATTGTATGTATCTCAAAAACACCCCTCTTGAAGACAGCAATAGTGGGGGAGTTTTGGATGGCCCTGGGCAGAGAGTTCCACAGCCGGCAGGCTGTAGACAGAAAGCCATTCTGTGAATAGGAACCCTTTCTAGGCTTAGGGAGTGGGAGGTGATGCCAGTGAGGAGGGAGTTGCAATAGTCAAGGCGGGAGGAGATGAAGGCGTGTATGAGGGATTCAGCAGCAGGGGGGGAGAGGCAATGACGGTTTCTGTCATCAAGAGGGCATTTTCAAGTGCACTGTCAACACCAGTGGCGGCCGCCACTGGGGGGCGCTAGGGCGCCGCCCCCCCTGCCGCCCCCCCCTGGTAAAGAGAGCAGGAGAAGAAGAAAATGTTTTATTTTTATTTTTATTTTAGACCCCTAAAAATAAAATAAACATGTTTAAAATGAATAATATTTACTCATTTTAAGTATGTTTGTGTTTCCAATGCACAATATAACGTTAAAATATAAAATATTAATAATCGTTTTCCTGAACAGGAAGTGACGATTCTGTCTGATAAAGAACGTTCCTTAGCCGCATTTCTCCTGCCGTATTTCTCTCGGGCTAGACGCAATAGCGCTCTGAGTGCGCGTCATTGTTTCATCGCTGTATCCGTCGCAGCCAATCAGAGCGTAACGCGTTGTGCGTTGAAATATGATGTTTATGATGGAAGCCGGGCGCGATTTGAAGCGGTCTGGGCAAGCGTTTAGAATTTCCGTCTAGAATTTCCATAGCCGCATTTCGCGGAGACGCTCTCTGATTGGCCGACGCGGCGATGCCAGTTTTTTCCTTAGCCACAGTTTGCAACATGTTCGAGGCTGTGTGTTGTGAACTTGTGATTCAGTCTGGAGTCTGGACAGTGGGCAGTGAGTGGAATGGATATACATCGACAACAGTCTGGGGGACAGTCAGTGGACATACACTTTATTAAGCCCTCCGGCTGGACCACGTTTCAATTAACAGCCCCTCAGCATCGAAGGGACAACGGTCGAGAGAGTGAACAGTTTTAAGTAACTCGGAGTCCACATATCCGAGGACTTGACATGGACCACACACATTGACAGTGTAGTCAAGAAGGCAAGATAACGCCTCTACTTCCTTAGGACGTCAGAAGATCCTTAAGAACTTCTACTCATGCACAATAGAGAGCATCCTGACTGGCAATATCACCTCCTGGTTTGGGAATAGCACCGCACAAGACCGTAGCAGACTACAGAGAGTGGCCCGTTCAGCCGAACCCACAATTGGAGGTGGGCTTCCCACTCTCCAAGACATTTACAACAAGCGTTGCATGGGTAAGGCTAAGAGAATAATTAAAGACTCTAGTCACCCAAACAACTGCCTCTTTGAACTGCTGCGGTCAGGCAAGCGATACCGGAGTCTCATGGCCAGTACAGAGAGACTCAGAAGAAGCTTCTATCCCCAGGCCATCATGATGCTCAATGACAATAACACTATGTAACAAACCATCAAATACACTCACAGCACACACATCCACACATACACACTCACTTTAAATAAACAACTCACTGTAGCACCCACTTTACAAACATTAGACACTTTAACACACTTTATATTTATTGGCAAAGAGATTGCACTAAAACTCATACCTCATTGCACCTCATTGCACATTGCACCTTACCACAACAAGGTGGCACCACAAGCTATGTTGTACCTCATCTGCATCCATTTCTGCATTGTACTGTATATTCTATTGTAATTGTACTCAGTTATTTACTCTGCATTGTATATATGTATATTGAACATTTTTGTTTTGTTTACACTTGTTTACGTACTTGACTTTCTATTTTATACTTATTATACTTATTTCATACTTATATATTTTATCTAGGACACTCTCAGGAGCAAAACAGAAAGAAGCATTTCATACAAAAGTATTCTGTATTTCTGTATGACAACTAATAAAGAAACTTGAACTTGAACTTGAACTTATGTCTCCTGTTGTGGCAAGTGTTGGGAAAAGTTTGTGAACAACCCAAAAAAATTCTGTAGCTCCCATGGATCTGCTAGAAGAAAAGAGTCAGATGAAGCCATCAAAATCACACTGGGAAGCTTCCCATACCTTTCTGGAATGATAAGATAAAAATACTTCCCAGAATAAGTCAAGTTGGCATTCTGAGTCAGAACTATTTCATTATATGATTCTACTTGCATGTCACCACAAAAAAAACTGTGGCGGAAGTGTTGAAGGCAGAGGTTCTGTGTAGGATTGTTAGTAACTGTCTAACTGCATATATAACTGGTTACACTAGTAACTGTCTAACTGCATATATAACTGTTTCCACTAGAGGGCGCTCTAGGCGGAGACACATTTACATTTACATTTACATTTAGTCATTTAGCTGACGCTTTTATCCAAAGCGACTTACAAGTTCTGTACAACAAGCCATCAGGAAGGGCACAACTCTATCAGCTTAGTAACAATGTTCATCAAAGTGTTGAGTGCTACAGTGTAGGTTAGTTTATTAGGACAAGTGCATGACAGTATGGTTAGTTAGGGTTAGATTATTATTATTATTATTTATTTATTTTTTAATTCAGATAATGGTTGAAGAAGTGCGTCTTTAGTCGATGGCGAGAGATTGGACGTGTTTCGGCTGTCCTAACTGGGGTGGGTAGTTCATTCCACCATTGTGGGGCAAGGACTGATGATGCAGAGACTCAGGAACACCACCAGGTGGCGAGTATCAATAGAGATGTCTCCTCCCACTTCTTTCTATTCCCCCCAGCCTCTCAGTGAGAGGAGACCTGTAGTGTTACTGCTCTGCCATGTGAATAATAAACCACACCAGTTAAGGCTCAAGATAGAAACCATGCCTCTTGACCACATTATTGTCGCCCTATAGCCGAATTCTGTCAACAGGAAGCTCCAAACTAGCCCAACGGCTAGGAGCGGCTGTAGCGGCTGTGTACAGGCAGCTGCAGACATACTGTACATGCAGCAACATGTTTCAAACTAGTACTCTTCTGTCTGAATGCTGCCTGAGAAAGAACACTAGTTCAATGTTATCTGAGAAAAAACACTAGTTCAATGCTGTCTGAGAAAGAACACTAGTTCAATGCTGTCTGAGAAAGAACACTAGTTCAATGCTGTCTGAGAAAGAACACTAGTTCAATGCTGTCTCAGAAAGAACACTAGTTCAATGCTGCCTGAGAAAGAACACTAGTTCAATGCTGCCTGAGAAATAACACTAGTTAAATGCTGTCTGAGGAAGAACACTGGTTCAATGATGTCTGAGAAAGAACACTAGTTCAATGCTGCCTGAGAAATAACACTAGTTCAATGCTGTCTGAGAAAAAACACTAGTTCAATGTTACCTGAGGAAGAACACTAGTTCAATGCTGTCTGAGGAAGAACACTGGTTCAATGCTGCCTGAGAAAGAACACTAGTTTGAATCCCGTTGCTACTGCTGCATGTACTGTATGTCTATAGCCGTTACAGCCGTTCCTGGCTTCTTAGTATACTAAGAAGTATACTAGTATAACTATACTGCCCTATGAAGGCAAAATGCTGTAACTTCCGTTACTGCCATTTGCCTTTGTACAGCAGAGTACCACTATATCTGTACCCCTCTACATGTGTATTTTACCACCATATCTGTACCCCTCTACATGTGTATTATACCACCATATATGTACCCCTCTACATGTATATTTTACCACCATATCTGTAGCCCTATACATGTGTATTTTTACCACCATATCTGTACCCCTCTACATGTGTATTTTACCACCATATCTGTACCCCTCTACATGTGTATTATACCACCATATCTGTACCCCTCTACATGTGTATTATACCACCATATCTGTACCCCTCTACATGTGTATTATACCACCATATCTGTACCCCTCTACATGTGTATTATACCACCATATATGTACCCCTCTACATGTGTATTTTTACCACCATATACTGTATGTACCCATGTGTATTATACCACCATATCTGTACCCCTCTACATGTGTATTACACCACCATATCTGTACCCATGTGTATTATACCATCATATATGTACCCCTCTACATGTGTATTATACCACCATATCTGTACCCCTCTACATGTGTATTATACCACCATATCTGTACCTCTCTACATGTGTATTTTTTACCACCATATCTGTACCCCTCTACATGTGTATTTTTTACCACCATATGTGTACCCCTCTACATGTGTATTATACCACCATATCTGTACCCCTCTACATGTGTATTATACCACCATATCTGTACCCATGTGTATTATACCACCATATGTGTACCCCCCTACATGTATATTTTTTACCACCATATGTGTACCCCTCTACATGTGTATACCACCATATCTGTACCTCTCTACATGTGTATTATAACACCATATCTGTACCTCTCTACATGTGTATTATACCACCATATGTGTACCCCTCTACATGTGTATTATACCACCATATCTGTACCTCTCTACATGTGTATTATACCACCATATCTGTACCTCTCTACATGTGTATTATACCACCATATCTGTACCCCTCTACATGTGTATTTTACCACCATATCTGTACCCCTCTACATGTATATCATACCACCATATCTGTACCTCTCTACATGTGTATTATACCACCATATCTGTACCCCTCTACATGTGTATTTTTACCACCATAGCTGTACCCCTCTACATGTGTATTATACCACCATAGCTGTACCCCTGTCTGAGGAAGAACCTTAGTCCAATGTGTATGAATACCACTATATCTGTATCCCTAAATGTGTATTTACTAATGCTACTATATCAGTGCTGCCCTACAAAGGCAAATTGAAGCATGAAGTTTGCCTTTATATAATATAAATGTATACTATACTGCACTAATACATATATTATAAATAACACTAATAAATACATTTGATTGCATTCAAGGAGCTTCGTACTTCTATATATATAATTTCTACTTGCATGTCCCCACGGATGGACAGCCCCGGTGCCTCTGGCTGCAGTGGTGACAGCTTTAGTCTCTAGGGAGTGGGCGAGGAATATGGAGGTGCTGATGTCTATCAGACCAGCAAGCATCTTCTCATTACTCACAGCCGGGCTGACACAGAGAGAACTGTGTGAACTGTGCTCCCGAATCAGCACGCTTGCGTCAGCGGTGACCGTGGGCGACAGAGGTAATCACCCTGCGAACTGCCCTCCCACCACCGCCCCATAAGCACCTCTCACTCCATGTGCAAAAAACCTGCAGACGACGCAAGTTCAAGTCCAACGGAAACAGTGGAACAGTGCTCGTAGGGACGATGACGTCAATGTTAAAGGAAGTAAAGCGTTCTAGCAGTGTGTATGTTATGGACAGTGATGCTACAGATTACTTGTGAAAGTAATCTGATTACTGATTACTCCTTTAAAAAGTAATCTAGTTACTTTAATCGATTATGAAAGTAACTTATGACAACAGTTTTTTTTTTTTTTAAATAATGCTTTATTGAAAGTGCATAATGTCATGAATCATGATTGGCTGCTCAGACAGGTCATCATGAGACGTCATCAGCCATCAGGCCATATACGGTTGCAGCTGTTCACTGCTCAGGCACTCCATCCATTCTGAGACAACAGACTCAGTGCGTACTCCACAAGTCGCACGTAACAGGAATCTCTCTCACTCTCACTCTCTCACTCTCTCTCAAGTAGCCAAATTACACTATAAAACAAACTGGATAGTTGATTTAACTTCATGCTGAAGCTATTCTAAAATCAGCTATAAGCGTAAACATGTGTGTGTGGCTGTGTGCGTGCGTTGCCGAGCGCACGTCCCATCTCCGGTCTGGGTTCTGGAGAGGTAGCTGACTGTACCCCTGGCTCTCTTATCAGCATTATGAGATAGTAACTAAATAGTAATGCACAGCCACTTGGAAAAGTAACTGTAATCAGATTACTGGCTTGTAAAAAGTAACAAGTTAGATTACTATTTACTGAAAAAAGTTATCAGATTAGAGTAACTAGTTACTTAGTACCTAGTTACTGGCATCACTGGTTATGGATGGTGGTGGTGGTGCGGACGTGTTAGACCTGCTGGGAGCGATGACTCCACTGATCAGTCGCTTCTCTGCAATGCCTAGCTACTGCCGAGGTAATTTGCTCCTAACTGGGTAATACAGGTGTACTCTCTGTCGCAAAAGGGATCAATTACATCATATTATTGATAGGGATGGGTAGGGGTGTAACGATGCATCGATTAATCAAAAAGCATCGATTATAATGTGACGATTCAACTGCATCGATTTGAAAATGTTAGAATCGATTATAATCTAAATTAATTTAAAAAAAATCTAAAAAAATTATGTTTGTGTGTATTGTTTTTATTGACCTATAGTCCATTCATGCTGAGTGAATCAGTTCCCCCAGCCACATTTGTGTATTCGAATTTTTTTGGGGAATTAACTCCATCCTGTTATGGTTTGTAACCGACCCCAATCGCACAACACAAGACAGGTATGAGAGTAAGCCAAAACAGGGCAAATATTTATTATAGAACAAAAAGCGGCACAGTCCCTTTAAGGGAAAACACAAAAACACTAGAGTCAAGGAAATATGGAAAATGCGGCACTGTGCCTTTAAGAGGCGAACAGGCTAAGGGACTAAGGCTAAGGGCCAGGGCTAAGGACCAGGGCTAAGTGTCAGGGCCAGGACCAGGGGCACTGGAGAGGGGGACAGGGACAGAGGCCCGGAGAGGCGGGCTGGAGACAGGGACAGAGAACAGGGTTAAGGCCTTGGACAGGGCGAGGGCCAGAGCTGCTTACAGGGATGAGGACAGGGTTCCGACGGCGGAGGCCTGGCACGGGGACAGGGGCCCGACGGCGGAGGCCTGGCACGGGAACAGGGGCCCGACGGCGGAGGCCTGGCACGGGAACAGGGGCCCGACGGCGGAGGCCTGGCACGGGGACAGGGGCCCGACGGCGGGGGCCGGGCACGGAGAGCCTCCTCCTCCTCCTCGGATGCTGCAGACGGGCAGCGCAGAACACAGGGGGTCCCAGGGGACCGGGGCGAGAACACGCCATCCTCCCGTGGAAATAGGGAGCGATGACGAGTCGGGGTCCGAGGGGAACGGGATGAGCACACGCCATCCTCCCGTGGAATACTAGGGAGCGACGACGAGCCTCACCCCAGGAACGAGGATCACGAAGAGACGCCTTCCTCCCGTGGAATCGGGAGCGATGGCGAGCCGCCTTGACGTCTGGAGTGGGAACACTGGAAAACCTCCCGTAGAGAATTAGAGAGCGAAGACGGCGTCCCATTCCAGGCAACCGGTGGTGAATGGCTGGGCCGTCGTCTCACGCCGGAGACGCGGCAGGTGATGGTGACGTACAGAATGGTAACGTACAGCACTCCATGAACACAGGCACAGATACAGAATGACCCGACCAGAACTGGAAGGGAGCCTGCCACCTATGTACTCTCCCGAGCAGATTGCAAACTCCCAACAGGTGCGTGAGGGTAGAGGAACAGAATGTCCAAGGGTGGGGGCTGGTGAAGAGTAGGAGGCAGGCAAAAGTTCTCACAAGGGTGGGGGCTGGTGAAGAGTAGGAGGCAGGGAAAATTCTCGCAAGGGTGGGGGCTGGTGAGGTGAGGAAAGGGAAAAAAAGGTCCAGGGAACAGGCGAATCCTCACACATCCGATTCCTTAGCTTTTTTCACTGTTTACTTATCATGCATTGCAACACTAATATATGGGCAGTACCCCAAGTCAGACTGCCCATATAAAAATGATCTTGGTGGTCTGAATAATAATAATAATAATAATAATAATAATAATAATAATAATAATAATAATAATAATAATAATAATAATAATAATAATAATAATAATAATAATAATAATAATAATAATAATAATAATAATAATAATAATAATAATAATAATAATAATAATAATAATAATAATAATAATAATAATAATAATAATAATAATAATAATAATAATAATAATAATAATAGATTGGATTTGTAATGCACTTTTTGTTCGCTGGGATCCCAAAGTGCTACCCTACAGGGTTAGAACATAGTTAAAAAAATAAAAATAAAATAGTTATTAGTAAAACAAATAAAATAAAATACAGAATAAAAGTAAGATAAAAATAGAACATAGTTAATTAAAAACATAGTATAAACAGACAATTTAAAAACAACAGCCCAAGAAAATTAAAATAAAAAGCTAACAGGGCAGTAGCCCCCGACCCCCTCCCTGGGGGAGCACTTAATTTAATTTAAGTTAAGTACCCTCCCTTTGTTCACCAGCCACCAGCCCCCGAAATATAACACCTGAGTGCTAGTTCTATAGTGGCAGAGGAGCAGCAGACCAGCAGCAGAAGAGGTTCGATTTTTCAGTGCTGCATCTGTAAGTGCTGCATCTGTAAGTGCAAAATTATGCCACTGGTTGACCAATCAGGACGCTATAAACTAAGTAATTGGTCCCAAAGGAATGAAACAAAAGAGAAAACAAGCTACTGGTGAACTTTTTTCAATGCTATGGCTATTCATTTCAAAGCAATTACAAGGCCTTACTTGTCTTAATAGGTAATTAGGATACTGGTATTGTAATACATTTTCCCCGCGCCAGAGCAATGAGACGGGTGGCTCCCATTTTTATCTGGTTGTCACTGACTCCTCTCTGGTCTGCAGCATATGGAGCAGGAAAGCATTTTGGGTCTTGGACCGATCAGTACACTTACTAGGGCTCCAGCCATTATTAATAAGAGCTGTCCAGGAGGGGGACGAGGCAGGGGGAGACGAGAGTGTGTGTGGTTCTATTCAAATTAGCCTGGCATGAAAATGCTGCTTCCAGTTTCCAGAGGAATGATCGACAGTTTAGGTAATTAGTGGTACGGCCGGGCATTGTGCGTTAGGTGTAAAAAGCATCGACACATGGTTAAGTCATCTTTCCTAGATAGATATGTCCATCACTCACACTTCATTATTTGCCTTGGCTGCTGCGGTTTTTTGACAAGTCCATACCTAATGTGTTCATAGCTGCACCTTTGTGTCCGACAGGTGATGTTATCACACACACACACTGTGTGTCTGCTACCATTCTGTTTTTACATATTAATTCTATAAAGTGCATTTGGACCCTCTGGATAATATTCTGGATGTATAGTTTCACTTTTCACTTCACTTCACTCTTGTTCACTTCACTATCTCTCCTCTCCCATCAAACAAATCATTATTTATTATTTATATACAGCAAAAACCTAACAAAAAACAAAAATACTTTTGAGCATCTGGGGATCATGGATTTTAATAAAAAATAACGAATAAAATATATAAATAATAATTACAAAAAATAATTAAATCCAACTCCTGACCCCCCCCCCCCCCCCCCCCCAAAGTGTAAACATAGCAGAAATTAACTATGGCGTAATACTCCAGTGCATAGCTGGAGGCTATCTTCCAAGAGGGTAAGACTCTAGTCTTAGATCCACTCACCTGCTAAGCCCTGTACAGTAGGCTTACGTTCCTGCAGCACCTTCTGTAGCACTATGCAATACATTACAACCTGCTCGCTCAAACTATGGGTCAGGAAAACATCCTTCCAGGACCCCCAGAGGCATTATGCAAACTAGCCCCTGCTTAGGCACACAAGGCACACAAAAAAGATTCTAAACACAGAGTAGGTACAGTAGGTGGGTGAATGCTGCATCCTATGCGTTGTGCATGAAAATACACCTGTTACCATGTTGGCATTTCCTTTCATCTGCGGCTTTATTATCTGTGGTCTCTCAATTCATTTTCATTGTGGATAAATCTTTTTTATGTGAATTTATGCAAACTAGAAAAGGATAGTAAGGGAGAGGGAGAGAGAAAATGAGAGAGAGAGAGAGAGAGAGAGAGAGAGAGAGAGAGAGAGAGAGAGAGAGAGAGAGAGAGAGAGAGAGTGAGAGAGTGAGAGAGAGAGAGAGAGAGAGAGAGAGAGAGAGAGAGAGAGAGAGAGAGAGAGAGAGAGAGAGAGAGAGAGAGAGAGACAGAGACAGAGACAGAGACAGAGACAGACATTGTGGAGGCTTACACAATAAAGAAAAATCAGCTTGAGTGCTAATGTAATAGAGAAACAGAGGTTTGAACACACTGAAATAAAATATTTTCTCCTTACTTTTGTGTTGACTTGTTGCCAGATTCCTGTTTTTGGGTTCCAGCTGAGAGGTATAGGAGCTGGAAAACATAACGGTTCCATAGCCTGAAATCTTATGTAGTACAGTTCCAAAGTTTATAAAAACCCACGGCTTGTCAAATGACGCTAGCCGGATATTTTGTCTTGTAACTCGAGACCCGAAGCACGCAGCAAAGTGGCGCGACGGGCATGACGGCCCTTATACGGGCCGTCGAACGTTAATAGGTCATTGGTAAACAAACGTAGTGCTGAAAATATACACTTTGACTTCTGTTTTGATAGGGTTAGGGTCTTTACTCTTGGCTAGATTTGAAAAAGAAACACAACATTAATTAATTAATAATTAATAATAATAATTACTTGCATTTATATAGCGCTTTTCTAGACTCTCAAATCACTTTCCAATGTAGGGTGGAAATTGCCTCCTTCACCACCACTGGTAGCACCCAACCTTGGGCTACGCAGGCTCAATGGCTGCCATACACTGGCACCCGGCACACATCACACTACACAATGGCTGAACGGCTCAGGAGACAGGGATTGATATCAGTCAATTATGGGGAAGGGATTATTAGGTGGCCTTGAGGTCAGAGACCTGATTGGGAATTTGGCCAGGAACGTCGGGGAGCCCCCTAATCTTTACGATAGGCGTCCTGGGTTCTTTAACGACCGAATTTAGTCAGGACCTCGGTTTAGCGTCTCATCCGAAGGATGGCACTCGCAGCTGTACAGTGTCCCTATCACTGTAACAGGGGCATTGTTACTGACAAGTCCAGAGGACAGAGTGCCCCCTGTTTGGACAACAACACCACTTTCCGACAGCAGCCTTGACCGGGGCTCGAACCGGTGATCTTTCCGATCATGAGTCCGGAGCTCTACTCATGTAGCCACACTGCCGGACATTACTTAATACCGACTGTATTGGTCTATTAATGACGTGATACCCAGTACCGGGCCGATTGGGCTTAAGGGTACAGCGGCAGACAGCGCAGCAAAACACCAAAAATAATTTGGTGCGTGCAGAGCACACATCTTGTGGGAGGGCCCCAAAATAAAATTTTGCTTAAGGCCCCCATAAAGGCTTGGGCTGGCCCTGGATCCTTCTTCTACGTGACTAAAGATATTTTCATATATCTGGGTCCCGAGATGAGACTATACATTCCCATTGGGGTCTAGGTTTGAAGCGTGTCATTACAGAATTTTGGTCCTCACATGCATATTATAGAACATCAGGGTGGGCTCACCTGGGTGCGAGATAAGACTGCAGCTGCAGAGTTTTTGTGCAAAAGGTCATTTGACTATCAAGCAAGCCCCCGTACACGTTCAATCGTATAATGGCCTCATATCAATTTGCATATTTAAAGCATTCCAGTGATTTACAGTACAGAAGCAATTCAACTAAACAATGTCTCAGGGGTTCCCACCTGTTACTTTGAACCCCCCAACGACCCTTAGATCCCCCATTAAGTGTCTGCATTGATATCACTGGACCATTATCTGAATAGAATTCAATTATTTCAGAATCCTTGCAGCATCACCATGAACAGTGAGCGGCAGCATCACTCCACCTGCAAAGAGGAGAACTTGGGTTAGATGTCTACCTCTCAGGTGGTTGTGTGTCATAAGACTGCCCTCTTCTGGTGAAGAAAATACACTTTTTGTCTTCTACTGTATACGTGAATCTATGTGCATTGACAGTCACTTACCCGACCCTGCTACAACAAGGTGATGCAGAGTTCAGAAACGATTCTTCTTTTGAACACTGCGTCAGAGAGGATAAAGCAGAGAGAGAGAGAGAGAGAGAGAGAGAGAGAGAGAGAGAGAGAGAGAGAGAGAGAGAGAGAGAGAGAGAGAGAGAGAGAGAGGGAGGGGGGCGTCGCTGGCCATTGATTCCCCCCCCTTAGAACACCATCTGTTATTGCCTTATGCGTTGGTTGTTTAAAATACACGCAGACAAGTGTTACAGCTTGTCCTACGGGGATTTCTTTTTGGTATTCTCATCCATTTAGAAGTAAAAGCAAAAGGCCTGAAATGTAAGTCATACAGCATTTTGCAAATTAATCAAGCCTTCTGGTGGTACTAGATTGATTGGGTTATGTTTAAAGTAATTTGTTGTTATATAATCGCAAAAGCAAAATGTCCAAAAAGCAGCTGTTTCCGCTCCCCATTTCATCCACAGCCACCAGTCACGTGGTTTAATGATTTTTTTTGGAGCATTAATGAACCATGAGAATAATAGGAAGTTGCTGACAACTTCTTAGCTTGGCGTCATATTACTTTGTTCATATCCATCCATCCATCCTTTGTGCAAACGTAGTCACGGTCCATTTGGATAAAATAGAAGCTATTAGAACTATTAACTTAGCACTCTACTCTATTCTTAACCCACAACATACAGTCTTTATAGGCTATACAGTACACACAGACATCACAGGTCTCAAGCAGCCAGCCGCCACTGTCCATTCAACTTTTACATGCTGCATGTATAAGGTATTATCATTATGTATTACAGTATGACAAATACACCACCATAGCTACAATAATAATAATAATAATAATAATAATAATAATAATAATAATAATAATAATAATAATAATAATACTAATAATAATAATAATAATAATAATAATAATAATAATAATAATAATAAATCCAATTTCTATAGTGCCTTTCAGGAAACCCAAGTTCGCTTTACAATCAAGAGGGCTAGGGAAAAGGGGCAATAGGGGAAAGGGAAAAAAGGGGAGGATGAGGGCAGGTAAGGGATAATGAACCTAATCTAATCTAAACTAACTAATGGGGAAAAGCCTTGGTGAAGAGGTGTGTTTTGAGAGCAGTTTTGAAAGTGTTCAGGGTTGGGTCGTTGCAGATTTCAGGGGGGAGAGAGTTCCAGAGGGTAGGGGACGCCACGCTGAAGGCTCTGTCACTGAAAGTCCGTAACCTGGTGCGAGGGATGGAGAGGAGACCCAGATCGGAGGATCGTAGGTTCCGGGATGGAGTGTCAGACAGGAGATCAGGAGATCGGGAGATCAGACAGGTATGGGGGGGCGAGGGCATGGAGGGACTTGTAGGTGAGGAGCAGGAGTTTGAAAGTGATGCGGAACTTGACTGGGAGCCAGTGGAGGTGGATGAGGGTGGGGGTGATGTGCTGCCAGGGCTTGGTGTGAGTGAGAACCCTGGCAGCTGAGTTCTGTACATACTGGAGCCTGTCCATGGCTTTGCTGGGTACCCCGAACAGGATTCTGTTGCAATAGTTCAACCGGGAGGTGATGAATGAGTGGATCAGTGTCTCAGCCACAGAATCTGAGAGTGATGGTCGGAGACGGGAGATGTTTTTGAGGTGGTAGAAGGCAGACTTGGTAACGGATTTGATGTGGGAGTGAAATGAAAGTGTGGAGTCGAGGGTGACACCCAGGTTACGGACTTCGAGAGATGGGGACAGTTTGGTCTATAGCTATAGTCCACCCAGTTGTTTTCATATCACACATACAAAGTGACATGGCCACTGTCTGTGTCATGTATGATGCAAACCTCTCTGACATGACGTTTGTCTAGATTCTTCTCTACAGTAAATATTCTGCTTTCTAGTAGGCTATAGCAGGCTAAATTAGGCAAATCTTTGTGATTTGCTGGGTTATTTTCTTTCCCAGACATGGTAACAGAGGCTGGGCCAATCAAAGCATGTCTCTGGATTCCATCCTGAGTACAAACACAATGTACTATATGGTACAGTGCTCTGGCACCAGAATGAGGAGGACCGTGAATGTTATTACTAACATCAGTTGTTAGTAGTTGATCCTCGAACGGGAGAGTATTTAAAGTTGAAACGAGTCTTGTGAGTCATGAATAAGGCTGGTGGACTGCTGTCTGATATGCAAGAGGTGTTGAAATATCACAAATATGTGTTGTCCTTAAGTAAACACATACAGTGTGTGTACATGTTTTAATTGCAACACAGCTATATGTATTATTTATAGTTGATTTTCTGAGAGATAAATAAAGGTTCAGAATTCAGTTCACTTTCTTTCTAAGAGTACTTGAAAGTATGAGGGAAAACCAAGGCACTTGACTTTTAGCGAAAAAGATAAGCCTTTGTAGCAGTTAGCAAGTTTACACACAAAACACGAATGAAACCTTGACACCTACGCGTTTGGTGTCTTGCCTTCTTCAACATTTCAGCGTCAGGGTCAAGGTTTTAATTACATTCTGTAATCTTTCTGTAATCAATCGCATTGGCAACATCCAACTAATTGCATGTGTGTGTGTTCCCAGGGGCGGACCTTCCTACAGGCGATATAGGCGGTCGCCTAGAGCGCCACCCAGAGGGGGGCGCCAACATTTTTTTTTTTTTTTGTGTGCAGTTTTGGCGCCCCCTCTATATCTGCAACCATTATTTTTACATTAAAAAAATTCTAACATAAGGGAAAATGAGCCAAAAATCTAAAACGGTCAGTCGGTCTGAGCCTCAGCTTTAGGTGTTCACAGTCAGAACATGCTAGAGCGCTGTGCATTGATGGGTATCGGTCAAGTGGTTATAGAATTGAACGTTGAGGAAAGAAAGACTAACGTTAGAGAACTATGAAGAAAAAAGCCAAAAATAAAATAAAAAAAATTACAAAAAAAAAATTGAGGGGCGGCGCAGTGGTGAATCTCGCCTAGGGCGCCAAATGGGCTAGGTCCGCCCCTGTGTGTTCCTGTGTGTGTGCTGCCCCATCGCATGTGTGTGTGTCTGCCTGCATGCCGAATAAAGACTTCTCCAAAGTCCAGTTATATACAACAACAACAAAAAAAATATATATATATATATATATATATATATATATATATATATATATATATAGAACATGGCATTGCAATAAAGGCATTTTATCTTTTTCACTAAAAGTTGAGTGCCTTGTTTTTCTTTCAAGGAATGGTTATATAACCTCTACCAAAGGACACCTTCTTTTTTGTCACAACTGTTAGTTTCAGGAATATCCCCCAGTCCTCCTTAGATGATCCTTTGTTGCTACTTTTGAAAGTGTTTCAGCATACAATAGGAAATAGGATGTTTTGCTGTGGTCTTTCACTCTGCCAACAATCACTGTCCTATTGAGCAGATTCAGACTGAGGAAGTGGTGGTGATGGTGATGAAGATGATGATGATGATGATGATGATGATGATGATGATGATGATGGTGGTGATGTTGATGATAGTGATGATGATGATGATGATGATGATGATGATGATGATGATGATGATGATGATGATGATGATGATGATGTTGATGACAGTGATGATGGTCATGGTGATGATGATGATGATGATGATGATGATGATGATGATGATGATGATGATGATGATGATGATGATGATGATAGTGATGATGGTGATGGTGGTGGTGCAATGGGTCAGGCAGGTATTTATCCAGTCAGTTCCACTATCTGAAGCCATGCAACCAAGCTGAGAACTGGGGTTTGCAGAGGGATTATGCTACAGTATATTGCAGGTGTTTCAATATGTGACTTAGAACACCTTTTGAAGTTCCGACACACCAGAAAATACTGCATATTTGGTGTTTGTAAACAAGAATTTGGATTGATTGTTGACAGAATCTGGCTATGGGGCGACAATAATGTGGTCAAGAGGCATGGTTTCTATCTTTAGCCTTTGGCGTGGTTTATTCATTCACATGGTATGAGCAGCAGCACATGAGTTCTCCTCTCACTGAGAGGCTGGTGGAGAAAGAGGTAGAGGGGGTATCATGAGTGGCTATCATGAGTGGCATGAGTGGCTCCGCCTAGAGCGCCCTCTAGTGGAAACAGTTATATATGTAGTTAGACAGTTACTAACAATCCTACATAGAACCTCTAACTTTAACATTGATGCCATCAGTCCTAGTTCACAATGCAAAGCGCTGCACATCCAAGCGTTAGCACTAACATTTGCCATCAAACATTAAAGCTGCTATGTCAGTTACCAAATGTGCCAGTTAACGTTAGGCTAACACCTAATTATATGGGGAGCGTATCTATGTTCCCCGGGTCCTATGTTCCCCGCTCCCGATAAAAATGTAAAAAAGGAACCATCTACACCCTCACACAACTCTGTCGTAGTGTTCTTTTAGGAATAGAAGTTTAACGTTTTAACCACACACACGCAATCAATAGCCTACCACCTAGCCAACAATATTATTCCGGGTTGGTTTCCGTGCCGGCTAAATTCTACCGTTCGTTGCGGCGACTATAAACACACAAATTTAAGCATTGATTTTGGCAGTAGGTTAGGCTGCCTCCGCGGCCCACTCGATGGCGCTCACTGGCCCACTGTTTGAGAATGGCTGATCTAGGATCCGGGAAATAGAGGACCCTTTTTTTGGGAGCGGGGAACATAGAACCCGGGGAACATAGGGATGAGCCCATTCTATGCTAATGCTAGCTACTGTCATTCAAAACACAAGCTAGCGTTATTTGCAACATTTGGAAGCTGACATTAGCTCTAACGCTAGCTAACAGCAAAACAGGATGGTGTCACAATCACGGCGAGAGCCTCCATCTCTCCGCCTGCTTCCACGCCCTTATATGGGCAGCTTCGGACGCCATCTTCCCCATGCTGTGATCTGGCAACAATCAGCCCAGCTGAGAGTCGTCAGCTCATCACCGGCCCGGATATCAACCCTGCGGATCCTGCTCCTGATTGTCTCAGTGTTATTCTATATAACCTAGGTACGAGGACGTGCCCAGCTTGCCTGCTCTGTCTGTATTGCCTGCCATGTCCTAACCTCTGTTCTCCCTGTGCCCAGGACCACCACTCTTGGCCGATGCTGTCTCCTGACGTACCACCTTCCCGGACGTTCCTGAGAAACTCAAGCAAGAGTCACTACTCGTCCAATGTCGCACATTCTTGTATATTCTCTATTGCCTTGTCTGCTCGGAACCCAAAGGAATTAAAACCTACCTAAAATGCTCCATTCTCTCTCTCCCTGTGTTCTGCTATTGGGCTCCGCCACCACTTCCCTAACAGAACACTGAGACCAACATGACGAGCCCAGCAACACAGGACGCTGTAGAGTGGAGTGAGGTCCGGACCATCATCAACGGACACGCCGGGTTGGTAAACCAACATACCCACTAACTCACTGAGCTCTATGCCCTCATCCACTCACTCACTGTCAGCGCCGCTGAGCGAGACGAACAATGTAACCGGTTTGATGCATACATCGCAGCCCAGTCAACCCAAACTGTCGCACCCCCGTACAGAGAGCCCCAGGTCCCCGCACCAGAGCGATACGACGGAGACGTCTCAAAGTGTCGCGCCTTTATTTTTCAATGTACGTTAGTATTCGGACAACAGCCATACACCTACCAAAGTGATCAATCTAAAATCCCTTACCTGTCAGGTCTGCTCAAGGGTCCTGCGTTAGCATGGGCAAGTCCCCCCTCTGCAATTCATTTTCCGCATACGTTCAACTGCATACGTCGTGGTTGAAATTACACAACCCAGTGATAAACTGGCTTACTGGCTCGGTCGTTAGCTGGAGCGCCCACTGCCACGCCACCTGCCTGCGGTCTTCTCGGCCACCTCTGGAGGTCGCTGATTCCCACGTTCCCAATGAACCCATTGACCTTTCCACTATCCCTCCAATATATCATGATCTAGAGGCTGTTTTTAGCCAACAGCATGCTCTCTCCCTGCCACCCCATCGTCTGTACGACTTTGCCATTGACCTGCTTCCGGGAGCCCCTCTCCCCGCTAGTCGCCTGTTCAACCTCTCGCGCCCAGAGAGGGAGTCCATGGAGAAATATGTCCATGAGTCCCTGGCCTCTGGCATTATCACCCCCTCCTCCTCTCCTGTCGGCGCTGGTTTCTTTTTCGTCTCTAATGGCGCTTTTCCACTGCATGGTACCTACTCTACTCTACTCTACTCTACTCGGTATTTTCGGTTTTCCATTACCAAAGTACCTGGTACCAGGCTGGTACCAGGTACTTTTTCGGTACTTTTTTAGTCCCTGCTCGAGTCTGGTTCCAAGCGCGAGCCAAGCGGGTAGAACTGGTACTATAAAAGTCACGTGAAACACTGCAGACCACTGATTGGTCAGAAGAGAGACGCGTCACTAGTTGGAGAGTCTGAACTGGTCTGAACAAAAACAGAAAGCCGGCGCCGCCATCTTTAATGTCTCGCATAGGATTTCATTATGGTTGCAGCAGGCACAAGTTCAATAAACAAACGATACAGTCACTGTGTATTCTGCCTCATTTATTGATTAAACAAAACCGACATCAACACAATTTGCCACCGAGCGGAGAGTTTAGTCTCGCAAAAAGATCGCTGACTTGTTAAGGCTTAAGCTCCACAACGGTGGAAGGAATGTTCTAATGTGCTAGCGTTTTAGCATGGCTATCGTACATAGCGGGTTCAATATAACTCGCTATTGATTGTTTGTATGAGTAACGTTAATGCTAGTAGAATAGACACAACGTGAGGTAATCACCATCCATTTTAAACCGGTTATTACCTAATGCTAACGTTAGCAAATAGACGCGACTGGTAACGTTACAGCGTTGTTGTTAGCCTAATGCTAACGTTAATGTTAGCATATATAGACAGCCTAGCTGACGTTAACGCTTGTAGAATAGACACAATGAGGGGTAGCGTTAGCAGAATAGACACAACGAGAGTCTCGTTAATGTTGTTATTGATTGATTGAAAACTGTGTTTTACTCTGGCTTGCCAAGCTCATAGCCCCTTTCGTGACTGTGATGCACCGAGTGAATCCACAGTCACTTGCTCCTTAATAGGAAACCAACCTAGATTTACCATGAAGGACTGGTTCTGGCCGAACCGTTCGTTATACAAGAATCACAGAGACATTTCAAAGGTACTCACAGTTGCACGAGGGTTTCGGACAGAGATACGGGATGGTTTGAAAGCTCGGCGTTGCTAATAAACATTTTAAATATTTTTTATAAACTGCTCAACACTGCATTATTTCCGGCGTTGGCTGCCTGGTGTGATCACAGCACATGCGCATCATGCACCCAACGCCGGAAATAATGCCGTTTTGAGCAGTTTATAAAAAATATTTAAAATGTTTATTAGCAACGCCGAGCTTTCAAACCATCCCGTATCTCTGTCCGAAACCCTCGTACAACTGTGAGTACATTTGAAATGTCTCTGTGATACTTGTATAACGAACAGTTCGGCCAGAACCAGTCCTTCAGGGTAAATCTAGGTTGGTTTCCTATTGAGGATCAACTGACTGTGGATTCACTCGGTGAGCTCTCATGCTGATCACCAGCAGCCCCGCCTCCCCACACGGAGACAAACTGAGTACTTTATTTTAGTACCTGCAGTGGAAAAGCAACATGGTACCAGGTACCTAAAGCGAGTAGAGTAGAGTAGAGTAGAGTCGAGTAGGTACTATGCAGTGGAAAAGCGCCTTTAGAAGGATGGTTCCCTTCGCCCCTGTATTGACTATCGTGGCCTCAACAACATCACGGTCAAGAACAAGTACCCTCTTCCGTTGATTAACTCTGCTTTTGAACCCCTGCAAGGTGCCACCATTTTTACAAAGCTGGACCTCAGGAATGCCTATCACCTCGTCCGTATCCGGGAGGGGACGAATGGAAGACAGCCTTTAAGATGCCGCTCGGTCACTTCGAGTACAAGGTAATGCCCTTTGGGTTGACCCACGGCCCTGCTGTCTTCCAGGCCCTTGTCAATGACGTTCTCTGTGATGTCCTGAACCACTCTGTTTTTGTGTATTTGGATGAAATTCAGATTTTTCCCGCTCTATGGAAGAGCACGTCCAGCATGTCCACCGGGTCCTCCAACGCCTGCTGGAGAACAAGTTGTTCCTCAAGGCGGAGAAGTGCGAGTTCCACGTCTCCTCCATCAGGTTCCTCGGCTACCTTATCGAGGGTGGCCAGATCCGGGTGGACCCGAGAAGATCAAGGCGGTGCTGGACTGGCCCAGGCCCACCAATGTCAAGTAGCTCCAACGCTTCCTGGGGTTTTCAAACTTCTATCGACGTTTCATCAGGGACTACAGCCGGGTCGCCGCACCCCTCACCCAACTCACTTCGCCCTCCGTGCCCTTTGTCTGGTCCATTAAGGTGGACTCCGCCTACGCCGAGCTGCGTAGGCGCTTCACCTCCGCGCCCATCCTCGTCCAGCCGGACATGTCCTGCCAGTTTGTGGTGGAGGTGGACGCCTCCAGTACCGGGGTAGGGGCGGTCCTCTCTCAGCGCTCCGCTCTCGACCAGAAACGACACCCCTGAGCTTTCTTCTCTCGCCGCCTGACCCCGGCCGAGGTCAACTATGATATCGGGAACCTGGAGCTCCTGGCGGTCAAGCTGGTTTGGAAGAATGGAGACACTGGCTGGAGGGTTCCGAGGTCCACTTCCTTGTCTGGACGGACCATAAGAATCTCGCCTACATCCAGACGGCCAAGCGTCTGAACTCCCACCAGGCCCGTTGGGCGCTGTTCTTCGGTCGTTTCAACTTCACCTTCACCTACAGGCCCGGTTCCAAGAACACTAAACCAGATGCCTTCTCTCTGCAGTTTGTCCCTGAGGGGGTTCTCTCTCACCCATACAACATCCTCCCCTCCTCCTGTTTGGTGGCTTCCGCCACCTGGGAGATCCAGTCTGTTGTCAGGGAGGCCCAGCTCACCCAGCCTGATCCAGGTAACGGCCCACCTAACCGGCTTTTTGTCCCCGACCTTGTCCGCTCCCAGGTGCTCCAGTGGATCCACACCTCCCGGTTCGCCTGTCATCCTGGGGTCGACCGTACCATGTCCCTGCTGAAGCGGCACTTCTGGTGGCCCTCCATGAGGGAAGACACCGACACCTTCGTCCTTGCCTGCTCCATCTGTGCTCGTCGGAAGGCCACCCACCGACCGCCTGCCGGGCTCCTCTGTCCACTGCCTGTTCCTGGCTGGCCCTGGTCACATGTCGCCCTGGACTTCGTCACCGGTCTGCCTCCTTCACACGATAACACTGTCATTCTAACCATTGTCGATCGGTTCTCGAAGGCCGTTCACTTTGTCGCTCTCCCCAAACTCCCCTCTGCTTCAGAGACTGCGGACCTGATGGTGCTTCACGTCTTCCGCCTTCACGGGATCCCGGTGGACATCGTCTCCGACAGAGGTCCTCAGTTTTTCTCCCAGGTCTGGAAGGCCTTCGGCCGAGCCCTGGAAGCCACGGTCAGCCTCTCCTCTGGGTACCACCCACAGACCAACGGTCAGTCGGAGCGGGCCAACCAAAACCTAGGTTCCGCCCTCTGCTGCATCACGACCCGGGATCCCTCTGGCTGGAGCGCTTTCCTACCGTGGATCGAATACGCTCACAACTCCCTGTCCTCCGCTGCCATAGGTCAGTCTCCTTTCGAGTCCTCTCTGGGCTACCAGCCCCCACTGTTTCCTACTCAGGAAGAAGAGATCTCAGTTCCCTCGGTGCAGGCGCACCTTCGCCGCTGCAGGAGGATATGGAAGGACACCAGGGCCGCACTGCTCCGCTCCGCTGACCGGAATCGCCGCTTCGCCGATCGCCGCCGGGCCCCGGCTCCAGGTCCACGTCCTGAGACCTTCCTCTAAAGTCAGTTTCCCGGAAGCTTACCCCCCGTTTCGTTCGGTGAGATTCTGTCTATTATCAACCCCTCAGTCGTCAGGCACAAGCTTCCTTCCCATGTGCGCGTTCACCCCTCTTTTCATGTCTCACAGTTGAAGCCGGTGGCCTCCAGTCCTCTGTCCCCTCCAGATCCGGAACCTCCTCCTCCGCTGATCATTGATGACCACCCTGCTTACATCGTCTGGCGGCTGCTGGACGTGCGCCACCACGGCCGCGGTTTCCAATACTTAGTGGACTGGGAGGGCTACGGTCCGGAGGAACGCAGTTGGATCTCCCGCCAGCTGATCCTGGATCCTTCCCTCATCCGGGACTTCCATCGGGCCAATCCGGAGAAGCTTGGAGGGTTGCCAGGAGGCGCCCGTAGAGGGGGGGGTCCTGTCACAATCACGGCGAGAGCCTCCATCTCTCCGCCTGCTTCCATGCCCTTAAATGGGCAGCTTCCGACACCATCTTCCCCACGCTGTGATCTGGCAACAATCAGCCCAGCTGAGAGTTGTCAGCTCATCACCGGCCCGGATATCAACCCTGCGGATCCTGCTCCTGATCGTCTCAGTGTTATTCCATCTAACCTAGGTATGAGCTGCTCTGTCTGTATTGCCTGCCATGTCCTAATCTCTGTTCTCCCTGTGCCCACGACCACCACTCTTGGCCGACGCTGTCTCCTGACGTACCACCTGCCCGGATGTTCCTGAGAAACTCAAGCAAGAGTCACTACTCGTCCAATGTTGCACATTCTTGTATATTCTCTATTGCCTTGTCTGCTCGGAACCCAAAGGAATTAAGGCGAGACACCCCAGGTGAATAGGCAAATATACTTTTTTTTGTTGATTTTTTATATTTTGCTTCCTAAACATGTCTTCTATGAAACTAGTGACAATAAAACATCAATAACACACATTTAGTTGTTTATTTTACTTCATTTTGCCTTATTGCATCCATAAATGTGCACATATTTAACACTTTAATCGCCGTTGACGCTGGAACACGTCATTCCCCGCCATGCTCAATCTGCCGAAGACGCTGGACAGCGTCTTTGATATCAATATTTCAAAAATCTGTGATCGAAATCATATTTCTCCCCCGGAGACATGAGATGTACTGGTGAGCCCCTATCAACTCTCTAACGGTTCAAGAGCGCCATCTGGTGGCCGATCGGCGGATCGCCCAGGGAAGAAACAGGAAGTGGAAGCTGGTGCTCATTTCAATTTGGTCCGATCACTTGGTAATAGTCCCAGGACTCGAGCTGATCACGACGGATAGTGATCCGTTACCAATAACTCGATAAACAACATGATTTGGACGTATATACTATTATACAACCTGGAAATGGATCGGATATTTCGACATCCCATAATAAAAAAAATTCTGTTCCATGCTCATCTCCCAACGGCGAGAGGAAGCTACGGTGAGTTTCAGCGTTATTTTGTAATGTCTTCTATACTAACTGCTCTAATGATCATATCACCCACACTAGATGAATGATATAACGTTGCCCACGGAATTATAAACGACCCCCCCCCCTCCGGTCATCATCAGATCATACGTAGTAACTTCTAGAAGTACGTCCATTTGAATTTTTTTTATCTCGCACAGATTCCTACCAAACTGTATTTGATCATCAATATAATGCATTTAGGGCTATAAATCAAGTTCTGGAGAAAGCTGCACAAAACGATAAAAACATACTTATACTTTAGACCGTATTTTAGTATGAATATGTGAATGAAAAAGTATAACGTTGCTACACCCTGAACAATAGATATAAGACGTTGAATGGGCCATAGTAATGTCAATTTAGCAATACAATTTAAAAAGTTATAGCCCTGCAAAGAAGGGGAACTTCTCCATGTTAAATAGAGCTGGCGAGGGATGGTAAATTATGAATTTAACCCCGGCGATCAAAGTGTCAATGGGGAAGTGCCTCATTTGCATATATAAACATAAAATTCAGAAAACTTGCAATATATTTTTTCTTAGTTTATATGTACATAACAAACTGGGAAAGTTTCATAGTGATATCTATTCAAATTTGTTTAGCCTATTAGGGGGTACTACACTGTACTACACTGTTACTACACTGTTTGTAGCCTGTGTGTAGTTCTGTTCAGTTCAATAACATCATTATTATTATTATTCAGTTATCAGTCATGTGTTTAGGTTGTCAATTACTAATGGTTTGATTAGGTATTGTGTTTGTAAATAGCCGTTTACAAAAAGAATGTATGGCATTTTACAATACAGAACTTTGAAGGCGTTTTCCCAAAAATGAGTTTTTATGCATTTTTCTTACACGCAAGGGTAGACATGTACCATTCCATAGCACCTACACACACACACCATACTTTCCACATTCCACGAGAGGGGTTTGTTGATATATCATTCATAGCCTGATTTATAGTACATTTAGACCAAAAAACATGGCGAAAATTGATTTTATTTATGACTGTAGTCAGCATTTCCTGATTCATAGGATGATAAAAAGACATATCCACAATCCCTTCTGTAAAAGGTTCACTGTGTTATGTGTCAACATAAGGAAACAATTTTTTAATTTTTTTAATGTTGGTATTTATACCCAAACGTCATATGCAAATTAGTGCATATGTAATGAGGCAATGCCTATTTTGCATATATATATATATATATATATATATATATATATATATATATATATATATATATTTTTTTTTTGCATATATAAACACAAGATCTCAGAAAACGTGCAATACATTTGTTCTAAGTTGTTATGTACATAACAAACTGGGAAAGTTTCATAGTGATATCTATTCAAATATTTTTTTTGCCTATTCACCTGGTGTCTCACCTTAAAACCTACCTAAAACGCTCCATTCTCTCTCTCCCTGTGTTCTGCTATTGGGCTCCGCCACCGCTGCCCTAACAGATGGGTTAAACACTTTGCATTGTGGGGTAGATTAGGAGGACTGACAATATCATAACATGGGGGCAGCCATACTTACAAAAAAAAAGGTTTGGAGTTTTCAGCCATAGAGATGTCCAATACAATGGCGCTAAATAGCAAAAAATAAGCAATCATAAAAATAACACTATAAGAATACAATAATCATAATGCAATAATCACAGTGTGGTAGTGTATGCAATGTGGCAGTAGCCTCAATGATAAAATAGCTCCAGACTTTAACATGGCAGACATGTGTGTGCAGTGTTAGTGGGGTTTGGCAGGTGGGGGAACCTTAAATTCCAGTCTAGCGGTGCAGCAAGGAAAATTACTCACCTCAAAATAACTCCCAAATTGACTTGTACTGGTGGACTTGTTGTCTTTATGGACAGGCTATACTGTGCTGCTCTGGTGGACTTGTTGTCTTTTTTAGACAGGCTATGCTGTGCTGCTCTATAGTGGACTTGTTGTCTTTATGGACAGGCTATACTGTGCTGTTCTGGTGGACTTGTTGTCTTTATGGACAGGATATGCTGTGCTGTTCTGGTGGACTTGTTGTCTTTATGGACAGGCTATGCTGTGCTGTTCTGGTGGACTTGTTGTCTTTATGGACAGACTATACTGTGCTTTTCTGGTGGACTTGTTGTCTTTATGGACAGGCTATGCTGTGCTGTTCTGGTGGACTTGTTGTCTTTATGGACAGACTATACTGTGCTTTTCTGGTGGACTTGTTGTCTTTATGGATATGCTATGCTGTGCTGCTGTGGCTCTGGGCTGTGCTGCTGCTCAGTGGCGAATCCTCATGGAAGCCAACGGAAGCCAGGCCTCCCCATTATGAAAATATGAATTAATATGAAATATGAAAAAAAACTATTTTTAATTAAAATAAAAATTATATATATTTGTTTTATATAGTTTACAATAATAATACAAAATTATTATTTTTCATCTGTGTTATATATTTTTTTTTAAATGTCTCCCTCTTCTCCTTCTCACTCTCTCTAACACACTGTCAGACTCACTGTGCTCACTACAGCAGAGGAGAGGAGGCAGAGGGGAGGGGTGTCTTTCTCCAGCTTCCAGCATGTGATTCATGTATTGTATGTGGAGTCCAAAACCAATACTAGCCAATAAGATTCGAGCTTACTAAAGCCCTGCCCACACCTTAAAATGGGGCTGTCAGCAAACTAAGCAGCCTAGCCTCTGCCCATTTGCCGCCCTGGAGGGGGGGCAGGTCCAGAACGTTTCCACCGATGGACCAATCAAATCACATTAAAAGCTAAACGTGTCGACGTCATCGCCTCTGTGAAACTGCGTTGGGGAAAATATACATGCCGCGCGGCCACGTTCGAATCAAAACAACAAACAATACGAGGGAACCCTGGAGATAGCTAGCTAATGTTATGTGAGTCTTAATGTCTAAACAAATTGTTTGATTGATTGAAATTCGGATTCCTCTCTCGGATTAATTCATTGAGGAGACCTGAAATTCGCTCAGCTGCAGAAGAGTTTAGGAGAATACCCACAGGACTTGGAGAACTTTGTGATTGTGGACGTTGCTTGACTTTACTTTGCAGCCGCAGCATCAGCTGCAACAATGGTGACTGTCTGTGAGTACCTAATAACCTAATAACCTTTTCATAAGTGATGCCGCCATGTGTGTGTGTGTGTGTGTGTGTGTGTGTGTGTGTGTGTGTGTGTGTGTGTGTGTGTGTGTGTGTGTGTGTGTGTGTGTGTGTGTGTGTGTGTGTGGGAGCCATACTGTATATTCTGCCGTATCATATCATACTGTGTTATCGGCGGCACCGACTCGCCGACTCGCCGAGTCATACTGTACTGCCACAGGCTACTGTATACATGTATGTTCTGCCATGTCAGCAATATCTTGCAAGACGCTGAGAAACGCTCCAACGGCGATATCAGGCCATATCTCTCTCTCTCTCTCTCTCTCTCTCTCTCTCTCTCTCTCTCTCTCTCTCTCTCTCTCTCTCTCTCTCTCTCTCTCTCTCTCTCTCTCTCTCTCTCTCTCTCTCTCTCTCTCTCTCTCTCTCTGATTCATAATCAAACCAGACCTCCTGCAGGCAACCACTGTGTGTGTGTGTGTGTGTGTGTGTGTGTGTGTGTGTGTGTGTGTGTGTGTGTGTGGGGAGCCATACTGTATATTCTGCCGTGTCATATCATACTGTGTTATCGGCGGCGCCGACTCGCCAAGTCATACTGTACTGCCACAGGCTACTGTATACATGTATGTTCTGCCATGTCAGCAATATCTTGCAAGACGCTGAGAAACGCTCCGACGGCGATATCAGGCCATATCTCTCTCTCTCTCTCTCTCTGATTCATAATCAAACCAGACCTCCTGCAGGCAACCACTGTGTGTGTGTATATATATTTGTGTTGTGTGTGTAATATTCAGAAAGAGAGGGAGAGAGAGAGCGAGGGAGGGAGAAATATATTATATATATTATTTGGCTTAAATATGAAAACAATTCTACAGTCCCCTCCCCATCATATGTATATACTCTGTCAGGATCTATGGGTAACAGTACTGTATATTTGAATATCGTATATGTCACAAATGTAACAGTACTAAATACCTGATTGATTGATTGATTGATTGATTGAAAAGTGTATTAACAGATTGCAGAATGGGTACAGTACAGCTCAATACATACAATTGTTAAGGGGAGTTTGTACATTATCTAACGTTAACACGAACCTAAACTAACTTTAGGTTAGTTGTAACGTTAGTTTAGGTTCGTGTTAACGTTAGATAATGTACAAAATAAACGTTTTCCGCTGCTATAAACGTCGCACTTTTATTTTGAAACCCCCAGAAAGGAAGTCATTATATTTGCTTTACCATCCTCCTGTTCTGCGTTAGCTCCGGTTAGCTCCGAGCGTCCAGTAGTTAGTAGTATATTATCAATACCAGCCATTGGATTACTGTTTTCTAAATTGGGGAGGCTTTTAATCGTCAAGGTAAGAGGATTTTAAGTCATGGTATCCATAAACTTCAATCGGTTCGGATCCTTTGAAGGAATGAGAATATCAACAAACCTGTAGGGAACGTTACGCTACTGTCCTGCCTCACTTCCAGTGATGAAGCTAAGCTATGCTAACGGAGCGACTGTTCCCTAAGCTAAATGCATGCACAGAGACAAAAAAGGTATGTATCTTCTTGTCTAACTCCAGGGAAGATGTTAAATAAGCTAATTTCCCAAAATGTTGGAGTTTTCCTTTAAATGTAAAAAAAAAATAAAAAAATATTAATAAAAATATTTAATACATTTTTTTTAATTATATTTTTTTGGCATCCCCTCTTATTTTACCCACGCGACGCCACTGCTGCTGCTCTCTACAATATATTAACTCTTTCAGTGCCACTCACGAGATTTCTCGTGTTTTTTTATAGGTGGTTGCTAGCCACTCACGAGATTTCTCGGATTTTAATTTTTTTTAATTTTTTTGCGATCTGAAAAATTATTGCATCACCCGAGCCTACCCGAGTATAGCCGAGGGGCGCCGACGATCACTGTGGAAAAAAGCGCCCCCTGTCGTCTCCCAGATGATGTAAGTGATTTTGGAATGGACTCAATGAAAATGAATGGGGAAAAAAATCCGGTACTCCACATTTTCCAGTTCACTGATCCAGCCGGGGTTACTAGAGTTCATTCTGGAGCCTCAGATCCCCGCGGATCATGGAGTTCTACTGTATCGTGTTGGATCCATACACGTATCGATTTTTTCGAATGGTGATCAGGAATTGGAATATACCAGTTGGATACCATCTGATGTCAGGTAAGGACTCTATGTTATCAGTGGTAGGATAATCGGAGTAAGTTTGATGAAGTTTCAAGTTTCAAGTTCAAGTTTCTTTAAGGCGAGACACTGCAGGTGAATAGGCAAATATACTTTTTTTGTTGATTCTGAGATTTTGTTATATTTTGCTTCCTAAACATGTCTTCTATGAAACTAGTGACAATAAAACGTCAATAACACACATTTAGTTGTTTATTTGACTTCATTTTGCCTTATTGCATCCATAAATCTGCACATATTTAATGGGGAAGTGCCTCATTTGCATATATAAACATACATTTCAGAAAACTTGCAATATATTTTTTCTTAGTTTATATGTACATAACAAACTGGGAAAGTTTCATAGTGATATCTATTTAAATATTTTTTGCCTATTAGGGGGTACTACACTGTACTACACTGTTTGTAGCCTGTGTGTAGTTATGTTCAGTTCAATAACATCATTATTATTATTATTCAGTTATCAGGCATGTGTTTAGGTTGTCTATTACTAATGGTTTGATTAGATATTGTGTTTGTAAATATCTGTTTAAAAAAAAAAGTATGGCATTTTACAATACAGAACTTTGAAGGCGTTTTCCCAAAAATGAGTTTTAAGAGTTTTTCATCATACTCTGAGCCAGAAATCTCCACTTCAGTAGCACTCACATACACCAAACCTTCCAGTTCTATTCATATCTATTTTCTGAAGGTATTTACAGAAGGGTTTGTTGATATCGCATTCATACCCTGATTTATATCACATTTTATTCCTAAAAACATGGCGAAATATGGAATTTTACCATAAAAATGGACTGAATGGAGTATTTTCTGATTTATGGAGTGATAAAAAGAGATATCCAAAATCCCCTCTGTAATAACCTTTGGCTCTAATATATCAACAAAATGAAACTATAATTTTGAAAATGGCTTTATCCAATGTTCAGATTTCTGTCCTGGAATTATATGCAAATTAGCGCATATTTAAGTAGATCATGCCTCATTTGCATATTTAAACATACAATTTCAGAAAACTTGTAATACAAAAAAGTCTTGTCTTAATATAAGTAATCAACTGGGGAAGTTTCATTGTGATATCTATTAGTTAATATTTTTACCCTATTCACCTGCAGTGTCTCCCCTTAATATTTGTCATACAGAAGTACAGAATACTTTTATACAAAATGCTTCTTACTGTTACGCTCCAGAGACTGTGCAAGACAAGATAAGTATGAAATAAAATAACATAGTAAAATTAGAAGTAAAAAAATTAGGTCACAGTGTTCAGTTTAGACATATGTACAATGTTCGATGCAGAATAGACGTAGTTACCATACAATATACAATACTGTGCAGTGTACTAATATACAATACTATATAGTGCAAGGCAGAAATGGGACGAGGTGCAATTTAGGTACAATTCACAGTAGGTGTACGAGTTGTAGTGCAAATCCTTTATCAATAAATATAAAGTGTAAAGTGTGTTTGTGTGATCTAAAGTGTGGAGAGTGGGTGCTGCAGTGTGTTGTTTGTTTGAGTGAGTGTGTGCTGTGTGCATTTGATGGTTGTTGCATAGTGTTTATTGTTCGTTTAGCAGCCTGATAGAAGCCTGGGGATAGAAGCTTCTTCTGAGTCTTTCTGTGCTCGCCTTAAGACTCCGGTATCGCTTGCCTGACCGCAGCAGTTCAAAGAGGCAGTTGTTCGGGTGGCTCGAGTCCTTAATAATTCTCTTAGCCTTCCCCTTGCACCGCTTGTTGTAAATGTTCTGGAGGGTGGGAAGCCCCCCTCCAATTGTGCGTTCGGCTGAACGTGTCACTCTTTGTAGTCTGCTACGGTCTTGTGCAGTGCTATTCCCAAACCAGGAGGTGATGTTGCCGGTCAGGATGCTCTCTATTGTACATGAGTAGAAGTTATAAGCTGTTTTGTGAAATGTCTTCTTTCGGTTTCACTGTAAAAGTCCGTGAGAAAATCAACGGAGCGATTATCAGTGCGCGGCCGTAATGTGCGTGCGTGCACGTATAATATTGATCATCTAGCGTTTATTTGAAAACGATTCATAAAAAGGCAGACGAATATCAACGTTGTGGAATATTCCACTAAAAGACGATTTTCATAGAATGCTCCAGAATGAGCTGTTTTTTATATCAAAACGGGGGCTTTTCTAACTGCTCTGAAACGGCAACAACGCGATAAAAAAACAATCTGCCTCCACAGCACTGACTGGAAAATAGTCTTTGATAATGCGATGGGCAGATTAGACACATAGCCATAATTTAAAACATAGATTAGGCGATATTAACGTTAACATTGGCGCCGATGGTGGCATTCAAGCGGTAAAACGGAAAACCAGGCGTGGCGCTGAAAGTGTTAACAGATGCTACATGGGCTATCATACTATACATGGCTGCTTTCCAACCTCTAGCCATAGTATAAAAGTGGAATTTGGCAAGTGATATTAAAGAGCACCATCAGCTTAAACTCACATTGATAACTGCTACCCTTGACCTACTAACCTAACAGAGACCATGGTCACCACAGCCATCACTGCACCAGGCTAAATTAGTCCATTACTGTACATTTTACCACAATACTGCAAACTACCCAGTTTCATCGCCTGTTTTGAACCCTTTCACTGCCACACGACAGCAGGTTAACGCTTTCACTACCACACTACAGAAGGTTAACCCTTTACTACAGACGGTTAACCATCTGTAGTGTGATAGTAAAGGGTTAACCTTCTGTAGTGTGGTAGTGAAATGGTTAAGCGCTGGCTTTCAGAAACGAGATATCTAGTTTTTGGCGCTGAATGAGTTTAACTGACCAGTACTCTCACACAGCCTTCAAATAACACAAAAATGATTGGCCCATAATGTTAAATGTATGTGTAGCATCCTGAATATTCTGCTAAGTATTCAGAAGTGCTGACTAACTTGTTACTTCCCCTGTGTGTATAAAGTGTGATAAACAGTGTTCCTTTTGATATCTCGCCCGGACTACTAATGATGCGAGTGCTCTTCTTTCTCCGGCTTCGATATGGACCACTAACATGACATTGAAGCATCTTTCTCCCTGCCTTGAGTTGTCCTATAGTGGGACCTGTTGCGGTCGCCAGCAGGGGGCAGTGGTGGCAGGTGGAGCGGAGGAGAGAGGAGCAGCGAGTGAGAGATGATTACCTGGAGGGCGGAACAGAAGGAAGTTCTCTTTGACAGTGAACTCGGACGTGAGCGGTCGCAACGGGTGTGTGCTCTGGACGAGCCCCGCTTGAAGAGTCCCGTTGAAGAGCCCCGTTGGAGAGCAACGGGTGATAGAGAGTACTTGCTAGATAACGTGTTATCCTAGAAGTACAAGCGATAGTGAAGTGTGTGAGTAAGCGATACAGAAAGAAGAACCAACGTCCATAGATAACGTGTTATCCCAGAAGTGTGAGCGGTGTATTAGCATGCTGCTAACGGCTATAGTGACTCAAGTATATCACCAGGCGAGCGTCGCTGAAGACCGGTGGTGCATACAGCCACGTTGCGTTAGTAGTACAGACGATAGCAGGAGGGTTCACTAAGACCCACAGTTTAGCTGTGTTTAAGGTAGCCAAACAGTTTAGAGCGCGCCAGCCCAGTCAGCATCCCCGTAGTGGACGTCTCCTCGACGCCGCAGAGGACACCTCTCCCACCAGCAGAGGTCGCCACAACACAGCACGCTCCTCCAGTTCCACCACTGCCCATGCTGTCTACCCCAGCCCGCTGGCTGTGCTCACGGGATCGCCCGACGCCATCTTGTCACCCGGACGAGGGGTGGTGAGAGTGGATCCGCCATCTTGGCTAAGTACAGCGGTACCTCGTGTGCCCAAAACAGTATCCATTCGAGCGAACGCTAACGACCAGTGTCTAGGGGTACCCCAACCATTATAAGCCGGCTTTAGTGTAGGTTTTATTTGGTAACGTGGGCCCACATGTAAATTATTTCTTTTGTATTGTAATAACTGTGACGTTCTTGAATTCCCATTGAACTCCTTACCATGTGCCTGGGTCTTCCCCTAATCCAAGCGGGGTTTACTAATAATGTATTGAGCACGAGGTGCCTATGTTGGGAATAGCGTTCCCCTATAATACAAGTGAGAGCACCCGGTGATTAATGTGAGTACATGCCATATGAACCGCATAGAGTATAAATTGTAACTTGCTAATTGACCAGGCTTACATAAAGGAGAAGTAAATGGGAGCACGGTGTGAGTGTCTATTTCTGATCATATGCTAACCTTGTTGACCGGGTAAATACATATGACTGTGGTATATTTATTTAACCCTTCCACCCCATTCGCAGCATATTATTAAGGGTCTCTACAGGTGGTCAAGGAAGGGTACTGCTTAAAGGGAAGCCCAATATCTTTATTGAACTAACAGCCACCGGGTGTGGGAGGGCTTACGGAAGTACTGGGGGAAGTGAGAGTGTGTGGGGAGCTACTGCTCACCGCCCTGGAAGGCGAGGAAGACCAGAGTACCACCCCCCAGGTTAGTAAATCCTGGGCCCCATCCGCTCCTGCTGCCCGCCCTCCAGAACGACGTTCCGGGCCCAAAGACGGGGGTGCAGATAGATTGAACTCTACTGTATCCTGCTACCAGGTGGCTGTGTATAACTACTCCCATAAGTAGGGATAATCCACCCTTCTACATATGTAAAACTAAATCTGTAATGTGCCCTAACAGCAACTATGCTGGTGAATAGTATGTGATATAGATTGTGTTGTCCACTTATAGCCATTTAAGTAGACAGCTGCACTCACCACCTCACCTGGACAAAGCCAGTTATATATACTGTAGGCTATTGTCACATACAAAGGTCTAATAATAATATAAATGTACCCGAACCGGGTTGTTTGTGAACCCCCAACCCTTTCAGTGAGTGCATTTAGCACAGGTCCCGGTAGGAGGAAATAATAAAGGCGTTTTCAAAAGTAAATTATATTTATTTATAATAAAGGGGAATGAAACCCACGAACACACAAACAAGGCATATGGTAGGGGAGAACAAAACAGGAATATATAATATGACCAACAACACTGGGTAAAGGGATAAACACTAAACAAACACAAGTAATCAACATGTCACAGGACACAAGCCACATGGTTGGGAAACTGGAAAACCCCCCAGCACAACAAACCAGGCTATTAACAATATATGAACTCCCAGTTCACACAAGCCCACACTACAGAGGGCAATACGGCCAAAACAATAACTCATCCACACAATAGCGGAAATAAGCCAACAATCCAATCCACACAATATCAGTGGCAATGGCAAAAGGCCAACACAACAATCCACTCATTTACATTTAGTCATTAAGCTGATGCTTTTATCCAAAGCGAAGGGCAGGATAAAAGGTCAGGAAGGGCACAACTCAAATCAGCTGAATAACAATGTTCATCAAAGTGTTGAGTGCTACAGTGTAGGTTAGTATATTATGACAGTAAGGTTAGTTAGGTATTTAAAAGAAAAGAAAATATTTAGATATTTGTTGAAGAAGTGCGTTTTTAGTCGACGGCGAAAGATTGGACATGTTCTGGCTGTCCCAACTGTGGTGGGAAGTCCGTTCCACCATTGTGGGTCAAGGACTGAGAATAGGTGGCTTCTCTTTGATGACCCTCCCGGAGCTCGGATAGGAGTACTGTAGGTCTGAGATGGCCGGCCGGACGATGCAGAGCGTAGGGGTCTTGAGGGTGTGCAGTTAGAGACCATAGTGGCAATGGCAAAGAGGCGCCATGAGTGTGTCGGTGTCCAGCATCTCAGGTTTTATCCACCCGCCCCTTAATGAGTGATTGCCCTCAGCTGCCGTCATCAACGGGTAATCAGCAGACTCTACAGGAAAGGGAATTATCATCCAGGTGAACACAGCACCATTACGTCACGGCTATTATGGGTTTTGCCAATCAAAGGTGCCGGAACGCAGTTCCAGACTGTTCCTGCCCACTTTAACCCCTGGTAGTGTGTGCAAATCAGCAGCAGAAACAGCAATAAAATAGCACTAGATTACCAGAGTCACAGGCAGATAACTGTCCGGGAATCTGCTGGTCCAGGCCTTGAGGCTGCGGTACCGTTTGCTGGCATCAGCTGAAATAGTTTGTGGTTGGGGTGGCTGGGGTCTTTGGAAATCATGCAGGCTTTGCTGACACACCGTTCACTGTATATATCCTGGATGGAAGGAAGCTCACATCCACTGATGTTCTGGGCTATTCGCACGACCATCTGTAGCGCTCAAAACACCTGCATTTAGCCTAACCTCTCTCAAATTTCTCGGTCTACCCTCCCCCTCAGACACACACACACACACACACACACACACACACACACACACACACACACACACACACACACACACACACACACACACACACACACACACGCACACACACACACACACACACACACACACACACACAAACACATCTGTTTTATTTTTCAAAGAATATGATTTTTATACAACATTACATTTCTTAAGATATTTAAGATGCATGAGGTCAAGTTTCAAGTTTCTTTAATAGTTGTCATACAGGGCGGTTAGGTGGCCGAGCGGAGATTGCGTTCGTCACCAACCCCGGAGCTGTGAGCTGGATTCGGATTCGCCTGTTCGAATCCAGCTCACAGCTCCGGGGTTGTCACCAGCTTGGCTGGCCGTCTGCACTAATACAATTGGCTGTATTAGAGGGTGGGAGAAGCTGGCGGGGTGGGTCCGGGTCGTTGTAAACAGCGACTCCTACAGTTCGGTCGGGGCGCCTGCTAAGCGCGGATAGGACTCGAGGGGGATAGTGTGGTCCTCCCACACGCTACGCCCTCTCGATGAGAATCCGCGCTGCCAGGTGAAAAGAAGCGGTGATTGGCTGGACGTGTGTCGGAGGAAGCACGTGGTAGCCTCCACTCTCCCAGATGATCTGACTGTGGGGGGTAAGTGCGCAGCGACCAGGAAGGGACTGGGAATTGGCATACGACTAACATTGGGATGGGAGAAAATCGGAGGAAAATGGAGGGGGAAAAAGACCAATAAAAAAAAAAATAGTTGTCATACAGAAGTACAGAATACTTTCATACAAAATGCTTCTTACTGTTACGCTCCAGAGACTGTGCTAGACAAGATAGTATCAAATAACATAGTATAGCATGTAAATTAGAAGTAGAAAATGAGGTCCCAGTGTTCAGTATAGACATATGTACAATGTTCGATGCAGAATAGACGTAACTGAGTTACCATATAATATACAATACTATGCAGTGTACTAATGTACAATACTATATAGTGCAAAGCAGAAATGGGATGAGGTACAATTTAGGTACAATTTACAGTAAGGTGTACGAGTTGTAGTGCAATCCTTCATCAATAAATATAAAGTGTGGGGAGTGGGTGCTACAGTGTGTTTGTTTAAAGTGAGTGTGTGCTATAAAGTGTGGGGGAGTGGGTGCTACAGTGTGTTTGTTTAAAGTGAGTGTGTGCGTGTGGATGTGTGTGCTATGTGCGTTTGATGGTTGTTGTTGTGTAGTGTTCATTGTTCGTTGAGCAGCCTGATGGCCTGGGGATAGAAGCTTCTTCTGAGTCTTTCTGTGCTCGCCTTGAGACTCCGGTATCGCTTGCCTGACCGCAGCAGTTCAAAGAGGCAGTTGTTCGGGTGACTGGAGTCTTTAATGATTCTCTTAGCCTTGCCCCTGCACCGCTTGTTGTAAATGTTCTGGAGGGTGGGGAGCCCCCCTCCAATTGTGCGTTCGGCTGAACGTGTCACTCTTTGTAGTCTGCTTCGGTCTTGTGCAGTGCTATTCCCAAACCAGGAGGTGATGTTGCCAGTCAGGATGCTCTCTATTGTACATGAGTAGAAGTTCTTGAGGATCTTCTGACTGACTTGGAACTTCCTTAGGCGCCTGAGGAAGTAGAGGCGTTGTCGTGCCTTCTTCACAACACTGTCAATGTGTGTGGTCCATGTCAAGTCCTCGGATATGTAGGCTCCGAGGTACTTAAAGCTGTTGACTCTCTCAACCGGTGCCCCGTCGATGCTGAGGGGGCTGTAGTCCTTGACCCCCGACCTCCTGAAGTCCACAATCATCTCCTTTGTTTTGCTGACGTTCAGGGAGAGGCTGTTTTCCTGGCACCATCCCGCCAGGACCTTGACCTCTTCCAGGTAGGCCCTCTCGTCGTTGGCAGAGATCAGGCCCACCACCACTGTGTCGTCAGCAAATTTGATGATTGTGTTGCTACTCCGCTGAGCCACACAGTCTCTTCTCTCAGTCGATGATTGAACAGAAGATTGGAGGAAAAACTGGCGTTGTCATATAAGTCTTGATTGATTGGTTGATTGAAAACTTTATTAACAGGTTGCAGAATGGGTACAATACAGTACAGCTCAATACACAATTGTTAAGGGGATGCAGACCAGAGAAATACTTTTGTTTACATCAGGGTCCCCCATTTTCAATTCATCATAACATATATGACATACATGACATACAGATAGACAGTACTGCTACATCTATACATTTATGACACACCAGATCTACAAATACAGTACTGTTTGTGATACAAAAAGAGTCTAAAAAAGAGAGTATACATTTGAGGGGGAAGAAACTGTACATTGGAGGAGGTTGGGTAGGTGGGGTGGGGGGGTAAACTACATTGGAGGTGGTTGGGTGGGTGGGGTGGGAGGGGGTAACTGTACATTGGAGGGGGTTGGGTTAGGACATTTACTGTACATTGGGTGGGGTTGGGTTAGGACATTTACAGGGGCCAGTTTCGAATTGCCGTATCCTGTCTCAAAATCAACTTTATTACAAAAAGGTTAAATTTACAAGTTAAGTCATGATTCCTCTGTCTTCCATCAATAACTAACACACACACAGTATATCAGTCTATTTTGATCTCTCTCTCTGTATCCCTGAGCTACAGTTTTTAAACAGGACATAGAAAGAAACCAACCCCTAAGTCTCTGATTTGTCAACTCATTTAAAGTGGGAGTAACTAAAAATGGATATTGTCCAATCAGGACTTAGTCCAACCTTCAACCTTATTAACATAGTAACCAGTTAACCAGTGAGTTAACTTTTGAAGGTCACAGAAGCTTCGTCTGACCTTATTTTGGCTTTACCAGAAACATCTGTTGCTGACAGTTGGTAATTTAGGTCCCTGTCTGTCACTGAAATGACAGATGTACTCTCTGATCTGACTGTAGAGCCCTTGCTATTTTACAACTGACTTCTCTTATATGTATTTTATGACAGAAGGTCCCTTTCCCATGCCTCTTCTGCCCTTCATGACCTTAGGCCTGTATCAACAGCAGTCTTCTGTCACATTCCATCGTATAGACCTGAATACCACTTATAGTAACTATATTTTACCTTTAAGTAACTCTGAATGAGCTATTATACATTATAATCAGTTCAGTTCAGTTCAGACTTTATTGTCCCTCAAGGGGAAATTTGCTTTGCAGCAGTGGTAGAGACAACAACAACAACAACAACAACAACAACAACAACAACAACAACAACAACAACAACAACAACAACAACAACAACAACAACAAATAATACAACACAAGAAACATCACATCTTACAGAATCCAACCAGGAAAAAGAAAAGGAAAATTAAAATGCATTACTGTTATTTTAAAGGAAGTTAAGTGCATTTAGTGCCCTGGGGATGTACGTACAACATTTTAAATATGTTGCTCTTTAGCCTGGGGAGCCTATATCTCCTGCCAGAAGGGAGGGGGACAAACTGCTCCAAGAGAGGATGGTCAGATGTCTAAGATCGTCTGAGCTTTCCGCAGAATGTGCCTGTTATAAATGTCTGTCAAGGAAAGCTGCTGGGTCCCAATTATCTTTTATAGAACCAGTTCCATTTGTGCTGTGAATATGATCTGATCTGTCCTGGTGTGATGAATAGCAGCTGAACCTGTATGTTGATTAATCTGTCGGTTGGATAGCTATCCATCCATCCATCCATCCATCCATCCATCCATCCATCCATCCATCCATCCATCCATCCATCCATCCATCCATCCATCCATCCATCCATCCATCCATCCATCCATCCATCCATCCATCCATCCATCCATCCATCCATCCATCCATCCATCCATCCATCCATCCATCCATCCATCCATCCATCCAGCCAGCCAGCCAGCCATCCATCCAGCCAGCCATCCATCCATCCAGCCAGCCAGCCAGCCAGCCAGCCAGCCAGCCAGCCAGCCAGCCAGCCAGCCAGCCAGCCAGCCAGCCAGCCAGCCAGCCAGCCAGCCAGCCAGCCAGCCAGCCAGCCAGCCAGCCAGCCAGCCAGCCAGCCAGCCAGCCAGCCAGCCAGCCAGCCATTCACTAAGTCAACCAGTCATCCAGCCAACCATCCATTCACTACATCAACCAATCATCCAGCCAGCCAGCCAGCCAGCCATCCATTCACTATGTCAACCAGTCATCCAGCCAGCCATCCATTCACTACATCAACCAATCATCCAGCCAGCCAGCCAGCCAGCCATCCATTCACTATGTCAACCAGTCATCCAGCCAGCCATCCATTCACTATGTCAACCAGTCATCCAGCCAGCCATCCATTCACTATGTCAACCAGTCATCCAGCCAGCCATCCATTCACTAAGTCAACCAGTCAGCCAGTAACAGAGGGGCAGTTCAGCCAATAAACCAGGCGCTTCCCAGTTGCTGATACCTTCCAGATGACAACCCTAGACACCCTGGCCTGAGAGGACACACACACACACACACACACACACACACACACACACACACACACACACACACACACACACACACACACACACACACACACACACACACACACACGCATACGCACTGTTACGACCCTGGCTCAAAGGCACGCAACCTATGTGCAAAACCGACACCAAAACCTGTGTGTTAACTCAAAGTGCTACTATATCAAGGAATTACTAGTGTAAACTAAAGGATAAGGACTGGAAGAACGTGACTATCTATCTGTTAACCCACACTCTTCTAAACACAGACCCTGCATGTGTGTTACCAGGGCTGGTTTTAAAGCTCCCAGCAGGTAAACAATCAGCACTAATTAGCTAATTGGCAGCCCTCACCTGCATGCCCCGTGACACAGGAGTGATCAGGCCTGCATGCACAGTGACCCAGGAGTGATCAGGCTCCTGGTACATAACACCTCCCCCACCAAACTGGTTGCCCCAGAGGCAACCGCCACACAACAACCCATAAACAAAAACAAAAAAAACAACTGTGACCCATTAGTTGTCAGGGCCACTACCACAACAGCGATAGCGGGTCGGCCCCTGTCGAACATGACCACCAACCGTGTTGTATGCTCCCTTTCAACAGGCCCCTCCACCGATACCGACGTGTCAAAAATAGACTGCAAACCAACATCAATCTGAGAACTAATCTCACTGCGCTCAACAGAACAGAACACAGCAAAACAAAAACCATAGATCACTGATACCACCACCGCGCCCATATCCATCCCACCTGGCACTGGCAGTTCAGGATACTGCAAACCGTGAACATCCAGAGTAGGATGTACCGCCTCAGGTACAGCCCCACCGTCCCTGGAACATGGCAGTACGACAGTCACAAAAACGTCTGGAACACCATCTAAAATGGCGTCACCCAAAATAACATTGTCCTGATCAAAATCAAAATGGCTGCCACTCAACAGACGAGGTCGCGAAGGCGGCTCCTGCTCCACAGGACACGGGTAACTAGGTTGACCAGCACACCTAGTGCATGGCAGAGAATCAGTGTGGACATGTGGATCAATGTCAGAATCATCAACTGACATACTGGGACCATCCCTGCCCACAAGTGAAACATTAGGGACAATAGAGCTACTGTGGGAAGGCTGGCAGCCTAAGTCAGGCTTAGTAGCCTCTCCAACTAGAACAGTGTCACATGAAACAACAGCACCTCTCATAGCATCCTTCCCACACTCATCCTCCAATTCGTTCGTGGCCTCAGCCACCGTACAGGCTGGGAAGACACTGCGCTGCCATATCATCTCCTGCCACATGCTTCTCCAGCACGCATGTCAACTCTGGTTTCACCACCGGGCCTAACACAAAGCCACAATCAAGAGAATCATTATGCAGAGGTACATCCACAGTGTGCTTTCCAAAATTCTCAACAGGTACACATTTTAATTCAACAAAGAATGTGTCACTAAGTGTAATGTCCCAAGTCGAAGTATCAACAACATCACTTTTGTCCTTTGACATTTCCCGTGCCACAGCACACACAGGGAACACTCTTGGATGTTTCTGTGCCAGCTCATTAGGGACCTCAGAAACCACAGGAATGGGAGTTACAACCGGAGTAGCCAACACTTTGTCACCAGCCAAATCATTCCCTAGAATGAAGGACACCCCCTTTATGAGAATGTGAGAACATACCCCCACAACAACATTGCCTGATACTAAGGGAGAATTGAGCGTGACCTCATGCAAAGGTGCATCCACAAATCCACCCCCAAAGCCCCGAACAACGACACCGGAATGCAAAGAAGAGTTTTCTGAAAACGGCAAAAGCCCCTCCAGAATGAGGGACTGAAAAGCACCGGTATCTCTCCAAATTGTTATAGCCTGTTTGGACTCTAGTGCATTAGTCAGGGAAACAAATCCATCCATCATAAACCTTGAGGAACCCTCGAGCTCTTTGTCCACACGTTTGATACTTCCCCCATCACCATCTAACGTTGGCATAGGCGTTCTGCATATGGTTTCTACCAGAGCCACGGTTCTGACATTTTTCTGCTCAAGCACCGGGCACCCAGCAACGATATGACCAGGTTCTTTACAGTAGAAACAGATAATCCCTTCTGGGAATGCACCAGCAGAACCACCCCGCCTAGGAGGTGAAGTTAACTGACCAGCAGACACAGCTTTTGGGAAACGGCCCCCCTGAACAGGGCGCCTATCCCCGGACTCAACACGGTAGTCCTCCAAAAACACGGACTTGTGCGCCAACACAAACTCATCAGCGAAGACAGCGGCGTCGCCTATCTTCGATACCTTACGCTCATTTAGATGTGTGGAAACGGTATCAGGAACACATCTTTTAAATTCCTCTAGAAGAATCAACTGCCTAAGCTGCTCTCTTGACTCCGCCTTCTGAGAAGTGCACCACCTGTCAAACAGGTTCTCCTTCTCCCTTCCAAATTCAACATAAGACTGTCCCTCCGACCTGCGATAACCTCTAAAACGCTGACGATAGGCCTCGGGGACCAACTCATAAGCCCTCAATATGGAAGATTTAACAAGCTCATAATCAGCGCTTTGTTCAAGGGACAGAGCAGTATAGGCTTCTTGTGCCCTACCAACTAAAACACATTGCAGCAGCAGTGTCCAGGCGGTATCAGGCCACTTCAATGTGGTTGCCACCCGTTCAAAAAGGGGAAAATATCTTTCCACGTCTTTCTCAAAAAATGGAGGCACCATCCTAACATTCCTGCCTACATCAAAACCGGAACGTGACTCTGGATGCAGAGCACCCGCCTGCAAGACAGCATGCTTATATTCAAGCTCCTTCTGCGCACGCTCGTGCTCCAGCAACATTTGTTTCTCCTTAAACTCACGCTCCTTAAGCTCACGCTCACGCTCATGCTCACGCTCCTCTTTCCTCTCTCTCTCCTTAAGCTCACGCTCCTCTCTCCTCTCCTCACGCTCTCGCTCTAGCTGCCTTTCCTTAAACTCCAACTCCCTAATCCTCCACTCACCCTCTGCACCAGGTAATAGCGGAGACGCGTCAGACGAAGGAGGCTCCTCCACCATCTCCTCAAGCACCTGCTCTCTAATGAGTAACACCCTTAAAGCACTCAAGGCAGTCGGCTTCAAACGTTTCTCACCCGCAGTAAGCTCTACTCTGTAGTGTACAGCAAGTTCCAGAAGTTGTTCCTTGGAAAACTTCTCCAACATGTCATGAGACGGGCGATCAACAAAGTCCTTGATGGAAGCCATCGTTACTATACCAGTCACCACAAGCTACTCACTTTACTTTACAGTCACGAAGAACCACTAACGAACCACGAAGAACCACTAAAGAACCACTGAAAAACCACTAAAGAACCACCAAAGAACCACTGAAGACCCCCCCAACGAACCACTGAAGAACCACGAAGAACCACTGAAGAACCATGAAGAACCACTGAAGAACCACTGAAGAACCACTGAAGAATGCTAATGCCAATAATAACAACCAGAAGGGAACGTGGTGGAAATGTGAGCTCTACGGAGCGCACCTTTCTAGGTTGCAAAAAAATAAAAATAAAATAAAAATAAAACACAACCACCCTGAAATAAATAGACGTGTCATACACGCAGGGTGTTAGGTGCTACCAGGTATGCTCACCAAACACTCAAACAAACAAAATAAATTCAACAAACAAATCCAAACAGGTGCGCCTTCTAACCTGATATGACTACATATGCTTCTACATCTAAACTGCAGTCAAAACCGGCCCACCACATGTCTACCCTAAGAAACACTAAATCAAGCCCTACCACACTACCTGTGTTTTCTGGCCCCCCTAATCTACCTACCCTTAAACTAATGCCCTGTAGACCTAACCATCTTCAACCACACCTGCTACCAGTCAAAGATCATACTTGACCATCCACCCGTCCAGTACATGATACGGTACCAGACAAGTAGATGGTGCTAATCCCTTCCCTGACTGCCCCAGGAGTATGTGGTGCACAGGAAGCTAACCAACAACCAGAAAAGAATGTCCCTATCTACATGTGGTGCCCACTAAACTATATATTTTAACAGCATAAGTAGTCACATCAAATTACAAACAAATCAGGCATACTCACCTGTTTGATGAAACGGCTCAAGCCCCCACGTTACACAATATGTAACGAACACCACCCAAACCATAATACCATGACACCCCGTGTACCACCAAAAAAAAAAAACCCACAAAACAAATTTCTAGGGGTAAATATCCCGGACGAGCGCCCAACTGTTACGACCCTGGCTCAAAGGCACGCAACCTATGTGCAAAACCGACACCAAAACCAGTGTGTTAACTCAAAGTGCTACTATATCAAGGAATTACTAGTGTAAACTAAAGGATAAGGACTGGAAGAACATGACTATCTATCTGTTAACCCACACTCTTCTAAACACAGACCCTGCATGTGTGTTACCAGGGCTGGTTTTAAAGCTCCCAGCAGGTAACCAATCAGCACTAATTAGCTAATTGGCAGCCCTCACCTGCATGCCCCGTGACACAGGAGTGATCAGGCCTGCATGCACAGTGACCCAGGAGTGATCAGGCTCCTGGTACATAACACGCACACACACACACACGCACGCACACACACACACACACATTTCTTAAGATATTTAAGATGTACTGAGGTCTCTTCTCTCAGTCGATAATTGAACAGAAGATTGGAGGAAAAACTGGCGTTGTCTTCTAAGTCTTGATTGATTGGTTGACTGCTACATCTATACATTTATGACATACCAGATCTACAAATACAGTACTGTTTGTGATACAAAAAGAGTCTAACAAAGAGAGTATATACATTTGAGGCGGAAGAAACTGTACATTGGAGGAGGTTGGGTATAGTGGGGTGGGGTTGAGGGGGGGAACTACATTGGAGGGGGTGGGGTGGGGGTGGGTAACTGTACATTGGAGGGGGTTGTATTAGGACATTTACTGTACGTCGGAGGGGGTTGGGTTAGGACATTTACATGGGTCAGTTTCGAATTGCAGTATCCTGTCTCAAAATCAACTTTATTACAAAAAGGTTCAATTTACAAGTTAAGTCATGATTCCTCCGTCTTCCATCAATAACTAACACACACACACACAGTATATCAGTCTACACACACGCACGCACGCACGCACGCACGCACGCACGCACGCACGCACGCACGCACGCACGCACGCACGCACGCACGCACGCACGCACGCACGCACACACACACACACACACACACACACACACACACACACACACACACACACACACACACACACACACACACACACACACACACACACACACACACACACACAGGGAGTAAGTGTCAAAGAGAGGAGGTCCCAGAGATAGAGTACAGGGTTTATAAGGGAAAGTGTGAAGCAGTTGCATATGAGGCAGTGGAGCGGGACAGTTCATACGGCGTGTGTTCCACCTTCCTGACGGGTCTCGGTTCTGGTCCTGCCTCAGCTGGGCCCCGGGCTGCACTGACGAGCATGTGACTGCCATCCTGATCCACTGAGAGAGAGAGAGAGAAACGTTGGATGTACACACTGTTATGACAGTCAACATGGTGCAGTGGAGGGTTCTGTTCGTCTCTGCTGTCATCTACTGCAGTGTCCAGCTGGCAGCCTCTCAGCACTGGAGGAAAGGTAGGTGGAACCCGGTCATGGGACTAGACCTGATATTCTCAATCTTAAAAAGTATCTCGTATTGAGTCTTAAAAGTGTATTATCGTAAAACAAGTGGAAAATAGGTTGAGATCATTTCACTTTCACAATTGTTTTAAAGAAATGAATTCAAACTCCATAGTGCGCAGCATCACAGTTAGTCTGGAAAGGTAGTTTCATCTTGTATTCAGACTTAATGGTGCACTATGCAATTTCGGTGGAGGGGGATTTGTTTGCAGAGCCTGGAAAAGACATTTACTGTAATTCTTAGAATTATTCTATCTTATGTTATGATGGATGAAAACAAAATCATGTTTAGGCACTGTAAACCATACTTAAGCCTAGAATATGTTTGTTATTAATAAAATTGCGGGCCCTGCCTTTGTGAACGACAGCAGTGAAATAGTAACTTTCCGGGTTGCTTTTTGCTTCAGTGTTTCCAGGGATCCACAAAGGACAGTTTCTTCATTCAGTTGTGAAAATATACGTTACAAATTATTCACTTCTCTGACTCACAAAACGACATAGTGCACCTTTAATACAAATACAATATAGAAACAGAAAGGTCAATCAATTAAACAAGTTTAAATAATTAAAAACAACTGCAGACTGGGGTGAAATGGTTTGCTATTAAAGATGTAAACTGACAATGGATACTAGTATTGAGTTTATATATATGGATATATAGTATTGAGTTTGAACCCTTTCACTACCACACTACCAAACGGTTAACCCTTTCACTGTGACAATACAGAAGGTTATATCATTTCACTGCCACACGACAAAGGGTTAGCCCTTTCACTACCACACTACAGACGGTTAACCCCTTCACTACCTACACTACAACCGTCTGTAGTGTGGTAGTGAAGAGGTTAACCTTCTGTAGTGTGGTAGTGAAGAGGTTAACGTAAGGTTATGTATATAACCAAGTTCTATGAATTATGGTGACGCTCAGTGTCAGTCTGCACGCACTTCACTTCGTGCACGAGCACTGAATAAAAAATTCCACAATGTACCTTTACATCCCAACATTCGTCTGGCCACACCCCTATCCGCTTGCCTTCATAAGCAGGTGTACTCGCCTCCTTCCCAAATTTCACCACAAGGTGAGATCAAGGGCCGCAGTGGCGTCCTGACGCTGAGCGTCACCAGAATTCATAGAACTTGGTTATATACATAACCTTACGTTCTATTTCATTATGGCTCCGCTCAGCGTCAGTCTGCACAAGAGGAGCTGAGCGGAAGCCAGAAGCTCGACAAATGTACCCCGCTGAGGCCCCCCACAACCATCAGACCGGGGAGGACCGAGCCCCCCGACCCTCCCTAATGGAGGGATACCCTCCCTATTGGAGGACGGGAGGGAGACGGATCCGACCGTGCGAAGAGGAACTCAAGCAACTCAACGCACAGGGTGAGCAGACCGTGTCTTGACCCCACGACTACGCACACGCACAACCCGCATGCCACCAGGGAATGAACGGAAGGAACAACCCTCGTTACTGCCCCCAAAATCACGGGGTCAAGAGCAAACTCAACCCTGTGGCAAGGCCGTAGCAGCGGAGCGCGAAGGAAGACCCAGACCCACTGAAGGGACTGGGTCCCCTGGAAAAAGGGGGCCCGGAGAGGTCAATGACGCCAGGCATCAAGACCCCACCAGGCGCTCACTTAGTGACACCGCCCCCCACATCGCCAGCGTATTTGGATAGGGCCCCTCCAAGAGCGGGCCCTTTCCCCCCAATAGTACACCGCCTGGCTCACTGACCCTGCAACACAGGCAGTCAGCATGGCCGTAAAGCACTCAAAAGGTTAACCAACGGAAGCAGGCAGTGCACCGAAGAAACCAGGCAGCAGGCTGCAGACCCGAGCCTGGAGCACTGCGGACGAGACAGGCGCCAAAGGGGTCAACTGAAAACAGCCCCCCCGGCGGAAGGGGCGTATGCTGGCACTGTTGCGCACTATGACAAAGCCTCCATAAAAAAAAACCCACCCAGAGGGGTCGAGGCAGAGAAGGCTGACACGATTGGCAGACGTCATGAACGTGCAGGGGCACACTCAACCGGGTAACCCGGGAGTTGACTCTGCACCAACACACCAGGGAATCAACCACCCTCTTGGTACCACATACGGTGGTTGTTCCTATAACCCCTCAAGAAAAAAGGGTTATCCCAGGCCTACGGTTTCAACGAAACATTACTTCGGACCGGGCCCGGCGGCTCGGGAAGCACACAGGGTTACCAGAGGAGGTCCAGAAGACCACCCCAACAGCCCCCTGTTCGCCATGCGTGAGAGAGGATCGAAAGAAAGGAGAACCAGCCCCTTATAATAGTGCCAGGTACAACGTTTACCCAACAAAGGGTCTCCATAACGCCTAACCCCGTGACACCCGGGCCGACCCGGCATTTTTCCCCCTGAAAAAAGCACAAGTCCCTCAGGGTACCAGAACAGCAGATCTGCATCCCCGGCGGACAACGGGTTAACTGACCTGGACCAGCGTGACCAGAACCTGTCCCGTGCCCTAACCACGCCGACATGCCCACTCCAGGAGAGGGGGCAGGAATGCATGTTGATCTAAAACATGAAAAGAGGGCGCCACCCAGACGGTCCTATTTATACCACGCTCAGTGGCCCACCCCAAGGGCGTGAGACCCCTCTACCTATGTTCTGATCTATTCCGTTAACATCCCCCAGATATGAACGAAAATCCGTCGAGACCCAGTAACAGGCTCTCGGAAGAGGAAAAAATCCCCCATCCTAGTTGCCCTATAAAAACGCTGTTTTAATAACAAGCAACCAAGGCGTACTAGCCTCCTGCAAGATTCTTGACAGAAACACCCCGAGCCAGCACTATGTATGCGTCAGAACCCAAAAACATATCAATGGACAGTCTAACCAGACCCCACATTGATCCTTCAAGGCACCTGGGAGAATGACGAGAAGGTTGTTGTGCTTCATATTCTCCACTCTTTTTTATTAAAAAAGAAAGAAACACCGACTGACATGAATCCCACGTGACGCAGCCGAGGGTATTTTTTTTTTTACATTTTTACATCCCGCCAACCTCACTACAGAGGAGAGATGGAACTCCTCAGCGAGACTTCCCACGTGAGCCATAGATTGAAAAGTCACGGTAACATTGAGTCATGTGACCAACCGACTCAAGTTACACGTATATCGAGCGTAGTAGAACAGTAAGTTCCTACGCTCTGCCCCGACAACTTGACAACAACAGACCCTACATACGGGTCTAAAGTCACGGAAGCCGTCGTCCAATAGAAACGTGCCTAGTGACGTTTGCTATGACAAACCCAAGACTCAATCACCTGTGATAGGTGCGGAGTCAGGGAAACCCCCTCCCCGTGCCAAGCTGCCGAACAGCTTGACCCTGACCGAATGAAAAGAGAGTCCCAGAACCCCCTGACCAATCAGAAGAGGGAAAGAGGGGTTTATCCGGTACCCCCTCGCAAGCCCAACCCTTGCATATGACAACAACAACAGCCATATGATACCTTCAGTAGCAATGCCAATGAATAGCGCAAGCTAATTCAATGCCCTCTAGCCACAGACACATCTGTGAACAGGGTTTATAGCAAGGCCAAGTTGTGTATATGTGAACCCGACACCCGTATCTATGTTGCAAGACACAGAAGAATCTGATAGAGAGAGAGAGCGGCTGAGCCGTGATACGTTTTCATACGAGCATTACTGCAAACCAACACAATAGTGTTGCAGCTCAATATCACTGATTAAGCAACAGAGCACACAACTAACCTCTACCTTTATGTGAAGATTCAGGTCGAGGCAGAAAAAACCCTTTTTCAACCGAGTGTAGGCTGCAGGCCTTGCTTAAGCTCTAACCTGAAAGTAACGTCTAGCCCTCCTATCAAACCCATACTAGTGAAAGATTCACACGTTGCATCCCCATCATATGTTTGGTGAATAAACACACAGTTTGTTAACAAAAAATACAGTCCCCCTTTAGGAGGGACTCTTTATTTTTGAACAAAAATCATAGAGGGGCCGGGAAGGGAACAGGGGGGACCACAGAGGGAAAAAGTCAATGAAGTTTAGCGACGCCTGCCACGAGCCGCTCGGGGCTTCGGAGGGACGGTAAACGATCGGCGGCTGGTCTCGACGATCCCTACCGTCAACTCCGGGCGTAGATGGGCCGGCTGCAGTGGCGGAGGCGCCCTCTCTCCTCCTGGCCTTCTTTGCCGAAGGTCCAGCAGTGGCGGTGGTAGCAGCGGCGGCCACGGCGGAGGAATCTCGACGACGCGGCGGCCGTCTGACTCCACCGGCAACATCGGGCGGGGGGAAATGAGGCTGGAGCACGGAGCGCTCCTCCTGCATCTCCATGCAGGTTGAGGTCATCAGCTGCAGTGCCGACCCGAATAGTCCAGCCTCGGAGAGGGGTGCCGTTAGAAGGGGAGTCCTCTTCTTCTCCGGCACACGCGCCTGCTCCAGCCAAAGGTGGCGCTGGATCAGAGTGGCCAGGGCGCGCACTTTCCCAGCGGCTATAGCCTGCGGCTGAGTCAGATGCAGGATGGCTCCTGCCGACTGGGCGAGCTGATCATGCTGTAAATCAGTCAGCTCCGTGCCGCCCGTCAATATCCCGGACATGAATCTCGCCAGCTGCGCGATGTTAGAAGTGGCAGCTAGAGATTGTGTTCCGGTGATAAATGACTGGTCGCTCCAAAATGCCAACCACCTCGCCGATTTCCCTTGGGGAACCGGCTTCCGTAACGGCTCCCACACCACCTCAGGACAAAGGAGCGCCGCCATCGGCCTATCAAGCCGTGGCACGCCCTCCTTCATGCCGTGTACCAAACCCGCCACCCGCGTGACTTGCACGTAGGCGGGAGTAAGGCCCATGATGTGGGAGACCACCTGGCCCTGACGGACGTAGGCCGCCATTGAGGGGAAAAATGGGTACAACGTCCACCCCTCTCACCGGGCGACGTTGCCATAGATGACCTATGAGATCGTCAGGGACAGGAATAGGCAGTGGCTGCGGCAGTGGCACGCCGTTTGCGACTGCCGCCGCCGCCATGAGCTCGGGGAACAAAGCACGCAGTTCCCCCTGCATACTTTCCTCCTCCAAGCCCGCGTCTCTCACATGCAGCAGACTACTGGTCAAGGAGCCACATTCTGATGTGGCTGATAGCAGGGCATCCCGCCGCCGAGTCGGAGGTTCTAACCCAACATCCGCGGACGAGGAACCCCAAGGAGACATCTCACCCCCCTCCAGTGTTACCTGGACAAACAAGAACCCGTCCGCCTCTATCATGTAGTCCTTTGTTTCCATCGGCCATGTAGAGACAGACGCATCCTCATCCGGCTCCAGTAACTCACCAAAACCAGGCCGTTCGTGTCTGCAAGCCACCATCTTGCGACGGGAGCGAGCTGACGCAAAAAGTTTGCGTCTCAAATCCCCCGCAACCAAAGGAGCCGGCCGCCCAACAGCGGACGACTCCCCGTAAGCAGAGGAACCAGAGCCGGAACCAGGCCATCGCACAGGAGACGGCACTGGTGCACCAGCTCCTTGGAGAGGCAAACTACCCATCGGACGCCTACCGGGCGTGGCTGCCGGCCACAAGAGAGGCCTCAACCCTGCTCCAAGACGCACGACAGAGGCGGCGATGGAGAACCGCTGGTGAAGAGTGGCGTTGCGAGCGCGACCCTCTGAAGTAGACATTATGACTTAGCTTTTTTCTTTCGAAATATATGAGAGAAGAAAAAAGCAAGAAAAAATTTAAACACGTCTCAACTTTCTTCAGCTAACAACCTCGTCAAGTGTGGGATCTACCGAAGGCGAGTAGGTGACCACACACCTGCTTATGAAGGTAAGCGGATAGGGGTATGGCCAGACAAATGTTGGGATGTAAAGGTACATTGTGGAATTTTTTATTCAGTGCTCGTGCACGAAGTGAAGTGCGTGCAGACTGACGCTGAGCGGAGCCATAATGAAATAGAACCTTCTGTAGTGTGATAGTGAAGAGGTTAACCTTCTGTAGTGTGGTAGTGAAGAGGTTAACCTTCTGTAGTGTGATAGTGAAGAGGTTAACCTTCTGTAGTGTGATAGTGAAGAGGTTAACCTTCTTTATTACATGGAGTTTTAACATTCGCCAAAATGCTTGATTGTGATTGGTCAATAGCGCTTGGTTGCCCATAGCAGCGGTAAATTATTTCTCGATAATTCACCGCTGCTACGGGCAACGCGCAATAATAACCGCTGTTAGGGGCAACAGAGCGCTATTGACCAATCACAATCAAGCATTTTGATCGCAGTCACGAAAGCTATAAACTCGTTCCCAGCTTTATCTCGCACAGCTGCACTACATCAGGTGCAATCAAGTCCACACCTGCCGAGGAGCAACAGAACAACTGTGTCTGCATTTGGTCTCTCCTTGTCGATGGTGTAAAATGAACAGTGATGGGAATAACGGCGCTATAAGTAACTTCGTTACTAACAGCGTTCGTTTTTTCAGTAACGATTACTCTTCCAATCTTAATAACGCTGTTACCGTTACTGCAAAAAAATGCTGCGCGTTACTATGAATGAACCTGTTTCTTTCATCAGACAGATCTTTGCGCCGAGAGGCAATAATATGTTCTTCCTTGTTTAGTGGGCAGTGCGCGAGCCAAGCATACATGCTGACGATTGGCTGAGGTTGAATAAAATGTCATGGTAAGCCAATCAGAGGTGGAGGTGGGCGGGTGTCTAAAGCATCCAGAGTCTGACACACAGCGCGACAAGACAATCGATCACTGATCAGTCAGCATGAGACCGTGGTCCGTGTAGTGTACGTTTTGAGCCCAAAAACTAATCCAACGAACAACACAAGCGACTCAGTCAACATGAGACCGCGGGTCCATGAGCGTTTTGTGTTCACTCTTTGCAGCGCAGGGCACTGAGTGGCTCTACTGCAGTGCTGACAGCCTTATCAACAGTGCTGCACTTCCTGGTTTAATAGCACAGGCTTCAGGTGCTCAGAGATATATATATCTCTGTATGTCATGCATGTCTTAAATGTCATGATTAGATTAGTTTAGATGATTCGATTAGATTCTTATATCTGTATGTTGTGTATGTCATTGATTGATTGATTGAAAAGTTTATTAACAGATTGCAGAATGGGTACACAGTACAGCTCAATACATACAATTGTTAAGGGGATGCAGACCAGAGAAAGACTTTCGTCATAAATGTCATGAATTGAAAATGGGGGACCCTGATGTAAACAAGACGAAACTCTTTCTCTGGTCTGCATCCCCTTAACAATTGTGTGTATTGAGCCGTACTGTATTGTACCCATTCTGCAATCTGTTAATTAAAATGTTCAATCAATCAGTATATATTTGTTATTTATTTTTGGTATAGTGCTTAACAAGCATAATTTAATGTTGCCCAGTTGTGGCCTGTTGAGGGGCAATACATATCAAAAGTTCCAAAACATCTATTCTGTTTGTATTTGTATGATCCACTATATAAACATAGTAATTATAATATCTACATACATGGCATTTGATTGGAGGCTAGTCTCACTTTGTCCCACAGCAACATTAAAATAGTTTAGATTTGTGTATGTTGTTTATGTAAAAAAAAATCTTGAAAGTAACGCAATAGTTACTTTCTGTACTTTTATAATTTGTAACTGAGTAAGTAATTTAGTTACTTTTTGGAAGAAGTAACTAGTAACTGTAACTAGTTACTTTTTTAAAGTAACTTGCCCAACACTGAAAATGAATTACGTATTATTGTTAGTAAGTTAGCCATGTAATAAGCGGGATAATGTATAGCTATACTCGGTCATTGTCGCAAAATAATTGACCTTCACTGCGTTTAGAACACCGTATCGGTCAATTGTTTTGCAACAATGACCTCGTAGCTATACATTATCCCTTACGTAGTGTGGTAGTGAAGAGGTTAACCTTCTGCAGTGTGATAGTGAAAGGGTTAACCTTCTGTAGTGTGGTAGTGAAGAGGTTAACCTTCTGTAGTGTGGTAGTGAAGAGGTTAACCTTCTGTAGTGTGGTAGTGAAGAGGTTAACCTTCTGTAGTGTGGTAGTGAAGAGGTTAACCTTATGTAGTGGGGTAGTGAAGAGGTTAACCTGCTGTAGTGTGATAGTGAAGAGGTTAACCTTCTGTAGTGTGGTAGTGAAGAGGTTAACCCTCTGTAGTGTGATAGTGAAGAGGTTAACCTTCTGTAGTGTGGTAGTGAAGAGGTTAACCTTATGTAGTGGGGTAGTGAAGAGGTTAACCTTCTGTAGTGTGATAGTGAAGAGGTTAACCTTCTGTAGTGTGGTAGTGAAGAGGTTAACCCTCTGTAGTGTGATAGTGAAGAGGTTAACCTTCTGTAGTGTGGTAGTGAAGAGGTTAACCTTCTGTAGTGTGGTAGTGAAAGGGTTAAAGTGGTCACAGAAACTAAACGCAGATTTTCCTAATTCAGTGCAAAGTAGTGATCTGTTGTTGTTGGATCCAGACACTCAGTTTCATGGAGGTCTCTCAGATAATATTCCAAAGTCTACATTTAGCACCGGAGAGAGGAACATTCTCTCACTATCAAATCTGTTCAAACTCTGCATTCTGTGATTGGAAGGAACATTCTCTCACTATCAAATCTGTTCAAACTCTGCATTCCGTGATTGGACTTATTAATAAGATCCAGAGATTCTAGAATGTTCCAGACAAGAGAATGATTGAAATCACTGGATAAGTCACGTAGAAGACTAGCTGGACCTGTGACAGAAGGGAAGGGACTCTCAAGAATGTCAAGGCTAAGTCCCAAAAGAGGCTTTGTGTTAGAAGTCTGTAGCTAGTTATGCAACACTCCCTTCCTTCTGTGGTGCTAATGAAGCCAAATCGTTAATCATTACATCCAAGTCAAAATAAATAGAGCTTGCAACTCCTTTTTAAATATTCCCCAAACTGCTTATTAATAATGATTGATGATTCCAATTAGCATCTGCCTAGCGGCTGGGTGGCGCAGCGGACATTGCGCTCGTCACCAACGCAAGAGACACCGGGTTCAAATCCGGCTGTCGGCGTTGCCTCCGGCTTGGGCCGGCCGTCATACTAACTCAATTGGCAGAGTTAGCGGGGGGAAGTCAATGGGTGGTAATCTGGACGTTGTGGACAGCAACTCCTACAGGTCATTTGGGGCGCCTGCACAGCAGAGACAGGAAATGGCGGGGGTAGTGTGAGCCTCCCACACGTTACACCTCGCCAATGAGAGTCGGCGCTGGCAGGTGAAAAGATGTGACAGGCTGCCTCCTCGTGTATCGGAGGGGACAAGTGATGCAAGGCTTCTATCCTCCCTACAACCGACCAGTGGGGGGCATATATATACAGTAGCCTAACAACAGGAAAAATAAAACAAATAATTTTCTTTTTTAAAGGAAGCAGGGTGCTGTCCAATTGGACCAACAGTAACAGAAAAAACAACAAAAAAACAACGGGATCGGTGGCTTAAAAGAAAAGAGTCGTGGGGGGAAGGGGGTGGGCTACTTACATTTTTACATTTACATTTAGCCATTTAGCTGACGCTTTTATCCAAAGCGACTTACACGTTCTGTACGACAAGCCATCAGGAAGGGCACAACTCTATCAGCTGAGCAACAATGTTCATCAAAGTGTTGAGTGCTACAGTGTAGGTTAGTTTATTAGGACAAGTGCATGACAGTACGGTTAGTTAGAGTTAGATTTTTTTTTATTGTTTTTTTTTTTTTAATTCAGATAATGGTTGAAGAAGTGCGTCTTTAGTCGACGGCGAAAAATTGGACGTGATTCGGCTGTCCTAACTGGGGTGGGTAGTTCATTCCACCATTGTGGGGCAAGGACTGAGAATAGGCGACTTCTCTTTGATGACCCTCCCGGAGCTTGGATAGGAGTAGGTCTGAGGCGGCCAGAAGATGCAGAGCGTAGGGGTCTTGAGGGTGTGTAGTTAGAGACCATTGACCGGAGGTAGGCGGGAGCGGTTCCCTTTGCCGCACGGTATGCTAGGTCGAGGGCCTTGAAGCGGATTCGTGCAGCAATGGGGAGCCAGTGCAGGTCCCTAAGAAGTGGGGTGACATGGGCCGACTTCGGTAGGTTTGAGATCAGGCGGGCCGCTGCGTTCTGAATGAGTTGAAGAGGCTTAGTGGCAGTGGCCGGGAGGCCAGCGAGCAGTGCATTGCAGTAGTCGAGGCGGGAGATGACTGTTGATTGGACGAGGAGTTGGGTGGCTTCTTTTGTCAGGAAGGGGCGGATCCTTCCGACGTTGCTCAGGAGGAATCGGCAGGTTCTGGTCGTCGCTGCGATGTGAGCAGAGAAGTTCAACTGGTCGTCGAGGACAACACCAAGGTTCTTGGCGGTCGGGGACGCAGTCACAGCTGCATTCTCGACTGTGATTGAAAGGTCGGTTAGGGGGGAGGATTTGGCCGGCAGGTGGAGCAATTCTGTTTTGCTTAGGTTCAGTTTGAGGTGGTTGGATGTCATCCAGGCTGAGATGTCGGACAGACAGGCCGAGATCCGCTCAGAGACGTGGATATCTGAGGGAGGGAAGGAGAGGAAGAGTTGAGTATCGTCGGCATAACAATGGTAGGAGAAGCCATGAGACGTGATAATGTTACCCAGTGATTTAGTGTAGAGGGAGAAGAGAAGGGGTCCTAAAACCGAGCCCTGGGGGACACCCGTCCGCAGGGGGCGGGTGGCCGACAGGGTCCCTCTCCATGACACTTGGTAGGAGCGGTCATTGAGGTATGATGACAGCCATGTCAGCGCAGAGCCAGCCACTCCCATTCCTGCGAGGGCCGCAAGGAGGATCTGGTGGTTGACTGTGTCGAAGGCTGCAGATAGATCTAGGAGAATCAGGACAGAGGAGAGGCATTTCGCTTTTGCTAAGTGAAGTGCCTCTGTGACCGCAATGAGGGCTGTCTCTGTGGAGTGACCAGTCCTGAAGCCTGACTGATTAGGGTCTAGGAGGTCATTCTGTAAGAGATAAGCAGTAAGTTGGTTGGATACAGCACGTTCAAGTGTTTTAGAAAGGAAGGAGAGAAGAGAGACAGGACGGTAGTTGCCTATGACGGTAGGGTTCAGGGTTGGTTTTTTTATGAGCGGCGTGACTCTGGCTTGTTTTAGGGAGGTGGGGACCACCCCCGAGTTGAGTGAGGAGTTGATGGTTGCAGTTAGGAATGGGAGGATGTCTGGTGCTATGGTCTGGAGGAGTGGGGAGGGTAGCTGGTCCAGCTGGCAAGTAGTTGGACGGTTCGACGTTACCAGTGTCAGGGTCTCTGCTTCTGTAATGGGAGAGAAAGATGACAGAGTGAAGGATGAGGTTCTCGATTCAGCATTTGGAATGGGTGGGGGTTGGGAGAAGGAGCTGCGGATGTTCTCCACTTTTTCCTCAAAGAAGATCGCAAAGTCTTCGGCAGAGAAAGATGAGGGAGGGGGGGGTGGGGGGGGAGTGAGGAGGGAGGACATGGTAGCATGCAGTTTGCAAAGATTCTTGGCAGAGGCCTCGATCCTATGGTGGAAGAAAGAAGCTTTGGCATTAGTGATGGTTTTGGAGAATGTTAACAAGAGGTTGTGATATGTGTCGATGTCAGCAGTGAGGCGTGACTTTCTATACTTCCTTTCAGCTGCTCTCAGGACCTGTCTTTGTTCTCTCACTGGATCTGTCAGCCATGGACTGGGTGGGGAACGGCGGGCAGGTTTCTCAACGAGGGGACAGAGCTTGTTGAAGGAGGTTGCAAGGGCTGAAAGGAGGGTGGAGGTTGCCATCTCTGTGGAGAGAGCAGAGAAGGTGTCACTCAAAGGTAGAGCAGATAGTAGGGGTGCACCGATATGAAAATTGGCCACCGATACCGATACCGATTGTTCAACTAACACAATCGGCCGATACCGATACCGATACCGATAATTGTGGCAAAAAATAAGTATTTTTAATTTTTTTAAAAAAAATTTTAATTTTTTTTTTAAATTTTTTTAAATTTTTTTAATGAAACTACTGTATATTTGTATGTGTGTTTGTATTTGTAGGCCTCTTTACTTACTTAAAAAAGGAAACATCAAGAAATATGTTTATGGTATCACTGATCCCTCTCCCAGTATCGTCTGGCGGCCTGCAGAGGGATACTATTTTCTCAACCAGAGCTTTCAACCAATGCAATGGAACCATTCTGGCGGCCTGCAGCGGGATACTATTCTCTCAACCAGAGCTTTCAACCAATGCAATGGAACCATTTTGATTGACAGTCGATTCGGCCAATTACGCCACACCGCTAGCACCCACCTCCTGCTTACCACCAAGCGTTTATTCATTTTTCTACTTCGGGGCATGCCGCCATTGATCTGCTTGCGAGAATGCGAGTCAAACTTAGAACCACAACAAGCTAATACGTTAGCTGCCCGGCAGTGCCCGCCGACCAGCGCGCTCCACAGGATGGCCAAACGAGACACAATGATTTTACTGCAACAAATTTTATAATAAAACAAAGCCTTTCTATACATTTGTCTGGTTGAAAACTTTATTAACAGATTGCAGAATGTGTAGTTGGGTACGGAATGAGCAACGGAATGTAACCGAGCTATGCACGGCTTGCTTGCTATCTTCGGGTAAATACTATGCTGATGTAATTGAACGTGTAACTAACTATAATAACGTTAATGCCACAAAACGAATGTTTGTGTCATTTTAACAGTAGATACTTTCTTAAATGCCATCCTCCCGACAGAGCGGTGTTGATGGGGAGCTCTGATGGATTCGCTTGGTTGTGTTATTAACATTGAACAGCTAACCGAAAGCTAGGGTTAACTAATGTTAAAGGTTTAGCCATAACGTTACGTTGGCTAAAGTTGGGGCTATTCTTAATCCAGTAATAATGGCTGCAGACCTGCAAGCAAAGTACAGCAAGTTGGCAAAGGAGTATTCCAACGTAAATCACATTTTCACCAGTAACGTTAGTCTTCTGCCTCCCGGCTATGAACGGACTCGGAGTAATGCCTTGCTGCTATGGGTAATAATAATATGCTGATGTTATTGTCCGTGTAACACTAACTATATAACGTTAATGCCACAAAACGAATGCCTTGTTAATCATAAATAGTAACTTTGATGCAGTAGCTTGTGTGTGTGTGGGGGGGACGGCGGGCGTTGTGCAGGTAGGTCGCGAGTGAATTATTTTTTTTTGCCTTTTGACGCTACACAAATGGATGGTTAGTTATCGGCGACTGCTATCGGCACATTTGAGCTTATCGGCCGATAGGCCGATAGCAGTCAACAAGGCACTTATCGGCCGATACCGATACCCGACCGATATATCGGTGCACCCCTAGCGGATAGTATGTCAGAGGAGAGGGTGGAGGGGGATAGGGAGGGCAGGTTGCGTCTGAGTGAGACTGTTTGAGTTGGGGTGAAGACCTTTCGGTTAAGTTCAAGTTCAAGTTCAAGTTCTTTAATAGTTGTCATACAGAAGTACAGAATACTTTCATACAAAATGCTTCTTACTGTTAAGCATGAGAGTTAGTGAGAAGGATATGAAGGAATGGTCAGATACATGTAGGGGAGTTACCGTGGTGTTAATGATGCTGGAGTTACGGGAAAATATGAGATCCAAGGAGTTGCCTGCTTTGTGGGTGGGAGGCATGGCAGTGGGAGTCAGGTCAAACGATTGTAGGAGGGAGACTACTATGACTGACTGAGATGAGTCAGGCAGGTTGAAGTCGCCCAATAGAAGGAGAGGGGTACCATCTTCCGGTAAGGAGCTAAGAAGCATGTCCAGCTCATCTGTGAAGTGATCGAGTGTACCTGGAGGGCGGTAGAGTGTAACAATGGTGAGATTGAAAGGATTAGAGACAGATACTGCATGATATTCGAGAGAGGAGAGTGACAGTTCTGGGAGTGGTGTTACGTTTGTAGCCCATGAAGGAGATGTCATGAGGCCAGTGCCTCCACCCCATCTGGAAGGTCGAGGTGTGTGAGTGAAGTTATAGTTTGTAGATAATGCTGCAGGTGTTGATGAGTTATTGGGGGTTATCCAGGTCTCAGTTAGAGCCAGGAGCTGCAGATTTAGACTATGGGCGTAGGCAGTAATGAAGTCAGCTTTCTTGACTGCTGATTGACAATTCCATAAGCCTCCCCGTACTGTGACAGGTGTATTAGTGGCTGTAGGAGGGTAGGAGAGATTAGCCGGGTTGCTAGCAAACTGCCGTGGGTGGGTTAAATCTGTTCTAGAGGAGCAGATTGTGGATATAGGTATGAGACACATTGTCTTGTCAAGAGTGGCAGGGAGGAAGTAGAGAAATAGCAGAGTGGGAGGGAAAGGGAGATTTTTCAGAGTGGAGTGTAAGATAGGACTAGGGTGTACTTAGCACTAGGTGGATCGGTGGATCCCTCGCCGGATAACTCCAGGAAAACTCCTCCTCTTTGTCCCTCTTCGTTTCTCGACGCTTCGCTGACGCTACACCAGCAAGCCTTTAAATCTCTATCACTAATTAGTGCTGTCTTAACACCTGGCCCTTAATGGGGGCACTTAACTAAACAAACTGGCCGTTTTAAACACGCCCCTTTAATCAAGTCAGCTGGTTCCTCACTTTTAAGATTCACTAATAAACTTAAAATGGCTTACCCTTGTTTTCAGTATAAAGCAATGTTTCTCAGTGAGTGTGTCCTGTCCTTCCTTAACAGAGCTCAGTACAGAGTGATTTCAACACAGTCTGGACCTCTGCTTTTAAACAGGGCAGGCTCTTAATGGCTCACTCAGCAAATCAGTTGCTACTAGTAAACAGGAAACAGTCCCTTAATGGGGGCACTTAACTAAACAAAATGGCCGTTTTAAACACGCCCCTTTAATCAAGTCAGCTGGTTCCTCACTTTTAAGATTCACTAATAAACTTAAAATGGCTTACCCTTGTTTTCAGTATAAAGCAATGTTTCTCAGTGAGT
>NC_140179.1:73025656-73084563 GCF_963971535.1 Notolepis coatsorum
AATTTAACTATTCATCACTATTCTTTTGTTTAACCTGTTAATCTGTAGACCGTTTTCGCCTAAAGGTACATGCCTAAGTAAATGGAAGATTGCTCCACTTCTGCAAGGTCAATTTGCATGTTCTTGGTATCTAGGAACATATAGGGACCTGGGGGTATGTATTTCCAGTGTCAGAAATATTGTGTCTGTTACTAGTAATTATTCAATTGTAATGAATACATTTATTATGATTAATTATGATTTATGATTTTGATGATGATCAAAAATTGATACGGTAGGAGAAAATGCTCACTGAGCTCATTCACCACCTTATTGAGATCATGTGTACAAAAAATCTAAGCAAATGAACCGCGGGAAGATGATTAAACAGAAGGATTTGTAGATACAGTAATTAATGATAATCGACTTTAATTATAAATTCATATTTGACCTTGACCTTATTATGGCCAAATCATACATCTATGGATAGGGAAAATGCTCCTCTTTCCAATGGCAGGGTTGAATCTGGATTTAGTCATTTCTTGAGTTTTTTAAGATAATTAGCATTTTCCGATAAATTTGTATTTCCGATAAATCGTATAAAACATTGGTAAAAATGAAAATATACACTTTGACTACTGTTTTTTGATAGGGTTATGGGTCTTTACTCTTGGCTACAAAAAAAATATATTTAAAAACATTGACCTCTTAACATCCAATGGCCCACATGTGGACGATTATTTGCCGACCTCTAGTGGCTCGGGTGTGCATTTATTTTAATACAATATATAGATATAATCAAAGCCCTATTTGTTGCCTGTCGATTGCCCTTTCAGGTGACAAAATCAGTTCAGCGGTTCTCGAGTTACATGCCGATATGTGAGGCGTGCCCCAAAGTATGCAAAAGTACACATTACCACCCCCGACTCCCGGGGCTCTAGCTCCGTCAATCATTTGGCGATCTCGAGTGTGGCTTTCCAATGATACCCCATGATATGATAATTGGGGATCTAATACGATCTCTATTGATCGATTTATGGGGACCTTAAGGCTTAACAGGTTAAGCAGCAGTGGCGGCTGGTCCATAGAGGGCGCTAGGGCACCAAAGAAATAAGTGGTTTTGGATGTTTCTATAATAGTAGATTTAGACCGCTAAAAGTCAATTTTTTTTTACATAAATAATAATTACTAATTTTAAGTATGTTTGTGTTTAAAATGCACAATAAGGTGTAATATATCAAATATAAATCATTGTTTGTGCGTCCTGTCACCCCCTCTCTCTTCTGGGGTGCTAGAAATATAGCCCCACTAGCTGACAGGCGTCAGTGCGCAACGCAGCCAATTAAAAAATGCACAGAGCAACATAAATTGACCTAGGAACTAAATTTAGCCAATCAGAGTCTTCAAATATGATGCCTGAAGGGCGCTTTTTCTAGCGGCCCAAGCAGAGTCATTGTCAAATTGTACTCTATTCACTCTATTGGCTGAGTGTGGCATTCGTGTGACATCACGTCCCGAATCATGTCCACCAGGAAATACCATACGCTAATAGTTGTTGTTGTCATTGGAAATTGATAATAATCACTAGATACATTCAGACAGTGTTGGATCTAACTAAATGGATTTATATGGACACGTTTATGGAAAGTTCAAGCCCGGACCACAAAGCTTCTCAAAGGGTTAAGCGCGACACGTGACGGCTCTTCCAATTTCTACGTGAGTCTCACAGCCTCAATATATACTGTTCTGTAGTTACTGAAACTGATATGGCACCGCCCCACCTCGAATAATTTTCACCAGCCACCACTGTTAAGCAGCCATTTAACCTGATGACCCTCATATTGCAAATTTGCATCAAATTCAAAACAAACAGAGTGATGCACAAAATAACTTAAAAGAAAATTATAATTTAAAACAATGAAAAAATGTTGCATGAAATAATAGGGGAAAGAAAAAGTTAGGAACTTGTTACATTCACCCACACAAGGACTCCTCTCTCTGTTTTCCTGGTGTCCTGTAAGGAACTACAGAAGGGAGATTGTACACTAGTCAGGGGTGTAAAAAGTACCCAGAAATGATACTTATATGAAAGCATGGGTACCGTCTCTAAATCTTACTCAAGTAAAAGTCGGAGTATCTGGCTAAAACACACTTGAGTGTGTTTTAAGTACTTTTAAGTACTTTTAAGTACTTTTAAGTACTAAAAAGTAAAAGTAAAAACTATTTTTTATTGCAAGGGATAGACCAGGGGGTCTCAAACCCATTCCATCGTGGGCCAACTTTTCATTTTAACTACACATTGCACCAGGTGAGTTAGTTGAAGAGGTGAGTCAATTAGTGAAATCATCAGCTGGTGTTTAGGCAAGGCTGGAATGAAACCAAGCATACACTCGGCCCACATTGGAATTTGTTCTGCAATAGACAATGCTGAAATTAAGGCCATTAATCATGGGATCGGGGAGGCAAAGGAGACACTTCATTCTATAAGAATCAGTGTTGACTGCAGCCAAAGAGAATATTTCATGGAGATAGGGCCATCTTCTGTAGCTTGTCACTCTGACTGTCTATTCAGGTATTTAATCAAAGATCCCCGCTTTCTAGTCTTGCACAAGGACCAATCAGCATGGGTATGGGCGGGTTAATTTTCCATTGATGGGGATTTGATTATTTGTTTTTAAATAAATTGTTTTTAAATAACACTATCAATGCCGGAGCTTGGTGCGAGCTTTAGTGCTTCCTTGCCACCACCCACTTCAATGATAGAGCTCTCATATTTGCAAACGCATAAACTTAAATTATGGCTATGTGTCTAATCTGGCCGTCGCTTGACTTGTTTGCAGTCAACAGCCCTGTACTGGGGTTGGTAAAATTGGAGCATGGAGCAGTCCAATAGGCAATAAGCAAGAAGCTTTGCCCGCATTCATATAACTAGAGTTATACTCCACAACTGTTGATCTGCGTTGAAGGTTTACCCATCCCGCTCCCCTCCATTACTGTAAGCCTCAAGGGGCCGTAGTAGCCTCCATTTTTACAGAGTTTTTTGTTATTTACCCCCCCCCCCCCCCCCCCCACATCAAGACATCCCTCCAGCCAATAGTACCATTTAGCGCTGCTGCTAATTCATGTATTTGTGTTGTTCCCTGGGCTCATTGCAAGCATTTAGAGAGGGATTATAAATTCCCAGCCTGTGTGTAATGACACTGGGGATGCCGGGCCAACCAGACGCTGATTGTTTTGGGGAGACTAAAGAGAGATGGGAGTGAGGGATGAGTCGGCTCTGAAAGCCGGAGTGACGCTCAGCGTGGTCTCCCACCGCTATGGGCTTAAAAGATAACAAACATTAAGAAAAACAAACGCATCCGTCGATCAGTATGTCTCCCCGTAGGCTAGCTGTCCATCCTCTTCGCGGTTTTCTTTTGTTGTGATAAATTCCCAGCTTCACACGTTTTGGAACCTTCACTTGAACCGGAAAAGGAATTCCTGTTGCTCCACAGTTGGTGAAAAAAACAAAGGTTATCCAGGGAGAATGCGATAGATTTAGAGATTCAACATTATGTAAGTAAAGTAACTTACTACATAATGCATCTGGACATGGATAGAAACTATCAGAGCAAATCGTGGACATGGTAAATGGACTGCATTTATATATCACTTTTATCCAAAGTGCTTTACAATTTATTCCTCACATTCACCCATGTACAGTATGGTGCGCTGCCAACCTGCTCATCGGGAGCAGTTAGGAGATAAGTGTCTCGCTCAAGGACACTTTGACACACGCTGCTGGGAAGGAGCGGGAATCAAACCAGGAACCTTCGGATTACCAGATGAACACTCTACCTCCTGAGCCACGGTTGGCCCCAACATGGCAGCTCCTTCATGGTGGTGATGGGGTGACACTGAAATGTCCAATTGGTGATTGCAGTGTGGCCTACTTTCTTTACATTAGTGCTTTATTGGACAGAAGCTATTTTCTTCACTGTAAACTGTATTGTCTGAGCCGTGGGGCTGACAGAATATAACAACTAACCACAGGTTTTACAAGACTTTTGTAGCTAGAAAAGGCTTGTTTATGCTGGTAAATGTAGCGCACTGATTATTTTGATGGGTCAAGAACATTTAGGCTTATTTTCCATCTAACTTTACATGTCAAACACTTCAAAGATAGGAAGGTCTAACGTTCTGCCATAATGTAATCACATTACTGGTATTCAGAATGCACTTTTGGCAAAAAAAATCACCAACCTTCCTCATAAAAAGCCCAACCATTGGTAGATAAAACAACCACTAACATGTTTGCCAATCCCTGGGCGCACACCATGGCGGTTGTCGGTTGATGATTGATTGGAGAAATGCCTGTCAAAAAAGCCATGGCATTTTTCATTCAAATAGCTACTCCTTCTTCTTCTTTCGTCTAACGTCAGAGGTCCAACTCCGTATCTTGTAGCCATGCCCTTAACTCTGGTCCCACGTCAAAGAGGCTGGCTTCCGAGGGTGGTCTGTACAGGGGGCAGATGGTCAGGATGTGCTCGACAGTCAGGTCAGCGTCTCCACACTCGCATGCAGCGCTGTCTACCAGGCCCCACTTCTTTAATGCTGCTTTAAAGCGACCGACCCCAGTTCTTAAACGGTTCAGCAGGGAGCCGACAACAAGGTTTTTTGCATCGAAATGTTTCCTCAAGTCTCGACTACAACCGTGTGGAAACTGATTATTCTTTCCATTTGGGATTTTGGGGTTAAAGCGGGGGCGACAGTGGCTCGGGAGGTAGAGCAGTCATCTGGCAATCCGGAGGTTCCCGGTTCGATTCCTGCAGTGTGTCGAGCAAGACACTTAACCCCTAATTGCTCCCGATGAGCAGGTTGGCACCTTGCATGGTTGCCTCCACCGTCGGTGTGTGAATGTGTGAGTGAATGTGTGAGTGAATGTGTGAGTGAATGGGTCAAATGTGAGTAACAAATTGTAAAGGGCTTTGGATAAAAGCACTATATAAAAAAGCAGCCATTTACCATTTACCAAAGCTAATTGAATGGCTATTGCAACCAAATAAATTCCAGTGAGAAAAAGGGTCAAATAGGGTATTTTGTAATGCAATAATTTTAAGGAAATACATTTTGAATGGTGTACCCTTAAAATGCAGTTGTCAATGGCCACACACCAGTGGATGGATGTGTGGTTATTTCAATTAAATTATGAATTGAAAATGGGGGACCCTGTAAACAAGACGAAAGTCTTTCTCTGGTCTGGTATTGAGCTGTACTGTACTGTACCCATTCTGCAATCTGTTAATTAAAGTTTTCAATTCAATAATTAAAGTTTTCAATCAATGGTAGAAGTCTCAGGAGTCTCTTTGCAGCTGTCATTTCCATATTAACATTAATGTTCCACAAACATTAACCACACATTCTGAGCATGTCATACCTTCTGTGTCATTTTGTGTGTGTTCGTTAACCATGTGACAACAAAGTCGTGGCGGTTTCTCTTTAGTATGCACCATATCTTTACCATATCAATATGCATTCCAGTGTGTTGCTGATTGCGTGATCTGCTTACACGTTGTGGATCATAAATCTGCACCCGGAGGAAGAGATTGTCTAACAATCACGCCTCATGTGTGATTTAATCTCATTATGGTGAAAAGGGTTCGCACACAGCCGGACAAGTATAGGTTATACTCATTTTGCGGGGACTGGACCATTCCTGACATTGGCACAAAAAAGAGTGGATTCTGTAAGCCGGGCCAGATAGTGGAAGTGAAGTTAAGTTGGAGGAGCTGGAGCGGAGCCTGGCCGTGACCCAAGGAGGCAGGCACGTGCACACATAGAGCCCAAGGGGTGCTTGAGCACCTGCCCTTTTGAGCCTCATAAAAAAGTGCCCTTTTTCAAAGAAAATTCAAAAGATATATATTTTTTTTTACAGTTACGCATATAGACTGTCCTTTCAACTGAAAAATTTCAGGATAGAATAAAAATATTAGGTAAAGAGAGAGAGATGCCCCATATTCCATTGCAGTTTGCACAGCCTCCTCAGCGTGCCTCTCCGCGGACCTATATATTTTATGCATAGCGTGGGTGGTGATGATGATGATGATAGAAACCGCTGTGGCGCATACAGTTGAATGCTGGTATTACACTCACTGAGGGACACGAAGAAGTCAAGTCCGATGGGATTTGGAAATCTCAAATACAAATCGGGATTGGAATAAAAAATGCATTTATATTAAACAATACAGAATATACAGCACTTCTTGGGGTCTGTAGGGTAAGCACTTATTCCACCCCCCTTGAACATTTATGGAGATGTATGGGCCTTTTAAGTCAGTGATAATAGTGTCTTTCAAGGATAAGTGAGCTCCTGCACTGATTATTATAGTTCAATATTCAATATTTGATCACCAAAACCCCCCAAAAAGCATAAAAAGCCCCCCCCCCCCCCCACGCCCGAAAAGGGCCCTTAAAAATCTGGCTTGCACGCTTCTCGGGCTCGGTTTAAATACACACAGGTATTGTGCCCTTTTCAGCCTTTGAGTACCTGCCCCTCTAAAGTCCTGTGCACGTCCCTGCAAGGAGGGAGTGAGTACACAAGGAGAGCAGCCAGAATATGTAGCGTTGGCTGGCCTCAGAGTTGGCTATGAATGAAGCAGATGTGTGGAGCTTCAGATCAGTAGAGTGGAGTTTAGTCATGCAGAAGTAAATGTCACACAGCGTGGGGCCCGGTATGATCTGATCTGGGTTCAGATCATGGCACACAGATGGGTTATTATGACATTGCACCGCTACTACGCCTCAGGGATGGAGGTCAAGGATTTTGGCCGCTATTCTGGTAGTTATTATATAGTTATTAACTCATTGAGCGCCACGCTCTTTCCCCATCTGTACTGCCGGGCGCCAGCTTTTTTTTTTTTTTACATTTTCACGATATTTCACAATCTTTGCAGAGCTATTGTATATTCTATATTATAGCTACGGAGACAATAGTATGGCTCATTTGACAGACACTATTTATAGTCCAACATGTAAAAAAGAGTTCGCTTCTACATACCCTTGTTCGTTCACAACGATAAACCCAAGATAAACATTGCCCCGTTTCAAAATAATCCAGGCTGGTTTTCTAGATTGTGAGATAAAGTGTGTTTTGTGCAGCATATGCGCAAATCTCGTGGCTGCTCGCTTCAAACCTATATTATTGTGAATAATAAATCAATGTGATTGGTACTATCATGAGCAAAGTTACTGAAGTAAAAGTAGACGTTAAAGTACATGCCTTAGAGATAGTGGGCCACATATTAGATCTGCGGCATATTTTGATATTCGTTTCCATTGGCTCAGGTTCTGAACCAACATCTGGACAGACATAATAATAACCAAAGCACATTTTTGGAAGGGAACACATTGTCTCTTATCATCATGGTGTGAACCCCCCCTCCCCCCCTCCCCTTAAGCTGCTTCAATAAATATGGCCGCCAAGACATGGTAGTAAATGGATGAATAGACTTGGGGACAGCAATAGCAGGCGGTCGTGATGTTTTAGCGCGATACTGAAGGTTAATAAATTGATTCACTCTGCATCCTTGCATGACCCTGTGTAGAAGAACTGGTCAAAACACACCCAAGCTTGGTGGACGGTGTGTTCTTTTGTCCGGTGCCTGCTCAGACTGTTGATCCAGCTAGTTCTTCCGGGCTTTGTTTGGACATGAACCTCATTTGAACTTGACCCCCACGGTCCCCACCACCCCGCCCAAGCACACTCCACTCTTATAATAAATCATTCTTCACATACCACCGTGTTGTCTCAAGGACATTGAGTACTTCATGTTTTTGTAATTTTCTTTTTGAGTCCATGGAACCACAAGTATGTTGGAACGAGGAATGTGCCTTTGGCTTATCTTGATGATGAAAATATGTGTGGGCTACAGGTCATAATTTATTCATAATACATAATATAATACATAATATAACAACATAATAGTTTCTAATCTAGAGAGTCTAACTAGTTTTTTTTACCTTTCAAATAGAATAAACCACCTCAACAGAATACAAACCCGTGCTGAAAAGGATTATGGCCATTGCCTTCAGAAGGTTTTATAAGAAAATAGAAACAGTTTCTGCCTTTACATATCTACCGTGCTCATTTAATCTAATCATGATTCATGATATTCATGATTTATATACTATTCTTTGTTAAATTCCTTGTACGAATTGTATAGTGGATTCAGACTATATAAAAACCTTGTAAGACTTCTATACTTCTTTTCCATATGGTAAGGAAAAGTCATGCCCCCCCCCCCCAACTAATAGACTTGAGGTATGTGAGCCTCCCACGTGTTACTCCTCGCCACTGAGAGATCGTGCTGTACAGGTGAAAAGATGCGACGGCTGCCTCCTCGTATACCGGAGGGGACACGTGATGCAATGCTTCGTCCACATTGTAGCCGACCAGTGGGAGGCATGGTCTAGCAACGTTCAAGACAGGGGAGGGAAGAATTGGATAATACGAAATTGGGATGGGAGAAAAATTTAACAAATGGGGAGAAAAAAGTAGATTAAAAAAAAAAGGTATGTGACCAGGCACTCCTCTCCCAACCCTAGATTCGGCTACTGGTTAGCTCCTACAATAAAAGGTCAGACTGCTGCAATTATTTCCAGTAGCTTAAGAGAGTCAGGTGTTGTATTAGCTATGGGAGGGGTCAGCAACCTTAGGCACGAGTGCCACCAATGGCACACCAGCAAGTGTGTAAGAGAGGAACCTTTTTGGAAATGTTGAAGTGTCCTCTCATCCCCATGCCGAGTTAACTCTTTCACAGCCATTGGCAGTTGCACAACCTGTTATTTATGGAAGGTTGACTTATATATCAGGGATATTTCAGGGTCAGAGCCAATCAGAAGGGTCAGTCTGTTGTTGTTTGCTGCACATTGAGTGTTAAATGCCATTTTGAGACCAAACATGAGAAAAATTTAGAAAAAAGGATGAGGCAGACAGGGCTGAAGGTGTCCAGGCAAGCATCTCATAAAGACGGCAGCATTCCTACTGGCTGAGTCCAATGCCAACATCTTCAACAAAGGACTCAAAGTATGGCTGAAATCAAAGCAGCAGTGCACTGCTCACATATGTAGACGCGCACTGGTTTAGTTGTTTTGATCATGGACTATTTTTCTGCTAACTATTTGTTCTGATTTGTGATTTTAATTCTGTATTATACTGTTCATTTTATTCTATCTTTTAGAAAAGCCTCAATGGACTAGTGTTGAAAACTAGCACTTGTGCTATAAACACGCAAAACAACACAGCTGGTCTGTCCACTGTGACTGGTCCAATGTTGCTGTGGTGTCCATTTCAAATAAACGTTTTCATTCATCAAGAACATTTTTAAATGGTACTTTCGTATCAAAAAGGTCGCTGACCCCTGAGCTGACGTCCCGACAACCTCGACTTATGAGATCCATGGTCCGCTACACATTATGCCCAGATGCTTTGAAACTGGCTGCAGCGAGGAGAAACCACTAACCCCCTGGACGCTAATGCCACGGAGATCAGCTGTGTCAGAGAAGGTTGAGGCTTTTTCATATACCAGGAGCATCTGTGGCGCAGTTAAAGTCCAATTACTCGAGCACAGCTGGGGCTAGATTAATATCCATCCCACACAATATTTGAGCGGTAATCTATCTGTGTTTATTCAGCCACTGGCCCACACACAGGGGCGTCACCAGGGTTTTGAACTTTAGGGGAGTCCGGGGGGGCATCCCAACCCTGGAGATTTAAAAAAAAGAAAAAAAAAAAAAGCTTCTAGGTGTAGTGGTTACAGTATGTCATTGTTGTTTCCGGCCGGTCCACCTCGCTTGAAATTGCAATGTATTTCCAATGGACACATTTCTAAATCGTCTCGTTTAAAACAAATAAAGCATGAACATTGGCATGGTGTACCTTTCTGTGTGTATTCATCCATAATCTATAGCTCAACATGAAACAATTCACAATTAATCGTAAGGGAACTAATCTTGTGCAAAAATGGAAAGCTTGCCAATGTTCATGATGCAGAATTATTACAATAGCCGATAATACATTTTCCGCGAGGGAAACTAAAGACTACACCTCCCTATATGCTCATCTCCATTAGTTTTGGCAGGGTAATAGAGACAAGTTTTCAATGAGAACTTAGTCTGTGAGCAAAAGTATTTGCTAAAGTGATTAAAAACAAAAGCTAATTAAAGGGGTCATTACCAACACCCTAACACTTGGTGGATCCAAGGTCAATGTCAAAGTCAGAAGTACGTGCCTTATGCAAGTGCCTATACCGTTGTAAAGCTGGGACCCTAATGAATAATTTGAGATGCAGCTCAACACTATAATGTTAATATCTTGTCTATTATGCACACATAGTTCAGCTCAAGTTTAATCACCGTTCTAAATTCATCTACTACCAAACCTGTAACTGTAGCAACATTAACGAGCACAGCTGTCATAGCTTAGTTTAGTTTAGCTTATTTAACAGGGGCCATGTACTGTACAACACAACAGTTTGGTCAGAGTTCGCTGGATAGCTAATTTATATTTGTGGTCCCCTGAGCAGGAAGAAGAAAACACTAACATTTGCAGAGTTTACAAACAGTACCTCACACTTACTCATCAACTTGATAAACTAAGGAAAGCACACCAATGGCAAGTGTAAAACCTTCACCCAAAATATGTGAATGCTTTTATTTTATATTGTTGGCAAATTACCATGGTATAAGTGGAATAATGTGAACTTGTAGATGTGGGTTAAACAGTTTTAACCCTTTCACTACCACACTACAGAAGGTTAACCTTTCACTACCACACTACAGACGGGTGGTTCCTAAAACCTCCTAAATATCACATTAAGACACCAAGACCTTGAATTTATTTTTTATTTTACACTTTTATTTTACATTTATTTAACCTTTATTTACCCAGGCAAGCAAGTAAGAACAAATTCTTATTTTATTTATTGTCAAAAGTATGCATAATGTTGTGTTAATTCCACAACAAGAGATAGGGGGCTGCATATATCGGTATCGGTTGGTACTGTATCTGTATCGGAAATTAAGAGTTGGACAATATCGGTATATCGGTAAAAAAGCCAATATCAAACATCCCACTCTCACTACATTCAAATGGCTACTATGGCAACTAACACCGTCACACAAGAATACAGTTGGACTCATTGGATCCACAAGAGTTTCAGATTTCTAGTCACACCCAATATATGTCACCCCAAGACTATTTGGGGGCCACAGTATGCAGAAATAGGCAAAAATTATTTGTACATCGGTATCCAGAAGTCATTTAATTTTGATATCTTGAGGTGAGTGAGAGGTCAAGCGACCGCTTTTGAAAATGGCCCTGCACTTTTTTTCCTTTGGAACTTTGGAGCATGACATAGTCCAGTGTCATGTGATACCACCACTGGCGGACTCAGGGGTTAAAAAACGTCACGCTAAAGTGCCCCTTTGAGTGGCGAAAAACGAGAGGACCTGCCCTATTGGTGCTCTTCCAATGGTCTAAAGTTGACCATGTGCCCCCACGGTTAAATAACGTCACACAAAAGTGCCCTATTGAGTGGCGAAAATGAGAGGACGTGCCCTATTGGCTGCCCTTCACATGGGAAAACATAGCAAGACAATTAAATAACGTGTCTTAATGAGTGCTCTGTTAGTGGATAAAATGTGAAGTGGGTGCCATGATGACGACAGTCTAGGGGTGTTGCCAAATAGTTAAACCCTGTTTATATTCAAAACACATTATATTGCCATTAGCAAATATTTTTTGCAAGGGACCAATTAGCCAATGGGCTAATATCTAGCTAACATTTTGATCTGAACTGTCCCTATTTCCTTTTCAATGTATCATTTAGGTTAGGTTAGAGTAACTTAGTTTAACTGTATTTGAAAGTAAAAGACAAAATAAATTTGCTAATGATGAAACAATAACGTTTAAAATACTCATTCCCAATCCCATTGTTGAAAACATACTGTGGCGATTGGTGAAGAATGAGGCAGTTCGACTTCTCTTCAGGCACTTTATTGACCGCCTGGACAATTATTCTCAACAGAAAGTTACCACTGGGTTTTAATAAAAATAACAACAAAGCGCTGGCTAACACTAACACTCACTTTGTATGGCAAGTTAACCGGTTAACCTGCAATGAGTCTCCTGGCCATTTTAGTTTTCGTTTTTGAGGACTGCATACTTCTTTTGCTAAACAAAACAACATACTTTATACTTATAATAATAATAATAATAATAATAATAATAATAATAATAATAATAATAATAATAATAATAATAATAATAATAATAATAATAATAATAATAATAATAATAATAATAATAATAATAATAATAATAATAATAATAATAATAATAATAATATTAGATTTCATTTGTAATGCGCTTTACAGTTGCGGGGCAACTCTCAGAGCGCTACAGTTAAAGGGACTTATGTTAGGGTTTGAAACCGACCTCAACAGCACGGCACAGACAGGTAGTTCAGAGTTAGCCAAACACTAGGGTGTATTTATTTACAGAATCAAAAAGAGTCAAGTAACAATTCTGAACAACAAAAAAGGAGAATGCCTTCGGCAGAGTTATCTGCGGCTCTGCAGATCCTCCCAGTGTTAGAGGTGGGGAATCGGCATAGACGCCGTTGCGGCTCTGCAGATACTCCCAGCTCCAACTCGGAGTGGAAACGGAGAGAGAGAGAGAGATCAACAACAGTCCAACAGTACACAGAGGCAGTGCAGTTCAGTCCTCCCTTAGCTGAGTCCAGTATGAAATACAAGTGACTTGATCTTCGGTGTAAACTACACACAAGTTAGCTGAGTCCAGTACAAAACAAAACGATACCTCTTCAGTGTTATCCAAACACACAATTTAGCTGAGTCCAGTACAAAACAAAACGGTACCTCTTCAGTGTTATCCAAACACACAATTTAGCTGAGTCCAGTGCAAAACAAAAACGGTAATTCTTCAGTGTTATCCAAACACACAAAAACAGATAATCCAAAAGGGTTTGGTTCCAAAACTCACCAAAGCGCAAACGCGTAAAGCGGGCAACGAGGCGCAGCTCCAAATGGATGATCAAGATATTCACCAGCGGCAATCCAAAGATGTCCTGGAGGGAAAGTAGACGAGGCACAACAATGGGGGGAAGGCAGGCAGAAGCAGTAGTATTCAAAACGACCCGACAACGATTGAAAGAAGGTCCCAGTATATGAAGCCTCTGGAGCGCTAATCACAAACTACGACAGGTGCGTGATGGAATTGGTAATCGCTCCAGAAGCGTGTGGCGGGGAATGCACCAATCAACACAGTACCTTAAAGGAGCGTGTGGCGGGGAACGAACCAATCCTCACAGTACCCCCCCCTCCACGGGAGCCACCCGGCGACCAGCCTGACCGGCTCGTCTGGATGGGAACGATGGAAGTCGGTGATCAGGCCGGGGTCCATGATGAGCTGTCGGGAGACCCAGCTCCGTTCCTCCGGGCCGTATCCCTCCCAGTCCACCAGGTACTGGAACCCCCGACCCCGCCGTCGAACGCCCATCAACCGGCGGACCTGCCACTGGGGGTGTCCGTCCACGATCTCGGGTGGAGGCGGGTCCGGAGCAGGAGGCATCAGGGGACTGAGAGAGACAGGCTTAACCCGGGACACATGGAAAACGGGGTGAATGCGCATGGACGCAGGAAGCTTAAGACTCACCGCCGCCGGACTGAGTACCTTCAGAACCTCAAAAGGACCGACGAACCGGGGGTTAAGCTTCTTGGCCGAGGACCGAAGCGGAAGGTCCTTTGCGGACAGCCACACCCTCTGCCCAGGGTGGTACGTCGGCGCAGGGACCCGGCGCCGGTCAGCCCCACGACTGGCGCGCTCCGATGACCGGAGCAGCGCAGTCCTGGCGATCTCCCAGACCCGACGGCACCGGTCGAGATGGTCCTGTACGGAGGGAACTGCCACCTCCGACTCCTGAGCAGGGAAAAGAGGGGGTTGGTAGCCCAGGGATATTTCAAAAGGTGAGAGGCCGGTGGCGGAACTGACCATGGAGTTGATGGAGTACTCGACCCAGGGAAGGAACCGGCTCCACACACCGGGTTTCTCGGCAGCCACACACCGAAGAGCAGACTCCACGCTCTGGTTCATCCTCTCCGTTTGTCCGTTAGTCTGGGGATGATAACCAGAGGAAAGACTGACCGTTGCCCCCAATCCCTTGCAAAAAGCCCGCCATACCTGGGAAGTGAACTGGGGCCCCCGGTCCGAGACGACGTCCTGGGGAAACCCATGGAGGCGGAACACGTGGCTTGTCAGGAGGCCCGCACCGTCTCGGCCGCCGAGGGAAGCTTGGGAAGGGCCACGAGGTGAACCCCCTTGCTGAACCGATCCACCACGGTCAGAAGGCACGTGTTCCCCTGGGAAGAAGGAAGACCCGTGACAAAGTCCAACGCCACATGGGACCAAGGGCGGCTCGAAATGGGAAGCGGCTGCAATAGCCTGGAGGGTGCCTGGTGGGAGGCCTTGCTGCGGGCGCAGACCGCGCAGGCCAGTACGAACTCCTTGACGTCGTTCCTCATGGTGGGCCACCAGAATCGAGGAGCCAGGAAGGAGAACGTGCGATGAACGCCTGGGTGGCAGGCAAACCGGCTGGTATGGCCCCACTGGAGGACCCGGGACCGGACTGAGTCGGGGACGAAGAGGCGATGAACAGGTACATTGCCTGGAGCGTGATGGAAGCGTAGGGCACGCCTTACCACCCCCTCGATGCCCAAGGTGACCACTCCCACCACCCTGGCCTCTGGGAGGATGGGAGTCGGGTCCTCAGTGGTTGGAGCCCCCTTGAAGTGTAACCGGGACAGGGAGTCGGCCTTCGTGTTACGGGAACCAGGGCGAAATGTCAGCGAGAAGTCGAACCGACTGAGGAAGCTGGCCCATCTTGCCTGCCGGCCATTGAGGCGCTTGGAAGCACGGATGTACGTCAAGTTCTTGTGGTCCGTCCAAATGGTGAATGGCTCCTCGGCCCCCTCTAGCCAATAACGCCACTCCTCCAAGGCAGCCACAACCGCCAGCAGCTCCCGATTGCCGATGTCATAGTTCCTCTCTGCAGGGAGGAAACAATGTGAGTAGAAGGCGCACGGATGTACCTTCTGGTCCATTGCCGACCGCTGAGATAAGATAGCCCCTAGTCCAGTATCCGAGGCGTCCACCTCTACGATGAACTGTCTCTTGGGGTCTGGATGGAGCAAGACCGGGGCGGTAGTGAACCTCTTCTTGAGGGAACGGAACGCAGCACACGCCGCTGGGGACCATTCGAACGGCAGGGGGGGAAAGGTTAGCCTGGTAAGTTGTTCCGCCACCTGGCTGTAGTTCCGGATGAATCTTCGGTAGAAGTTGGCGAACCCGAGGAAGCTCTGTAACTCCTTCCGAGAGGTGGGTTCCGGCCGCTCCTCCACGGCCCGGATCTTGCGAGGGTCAGCTCGGGTCAAGCCTCTCTCCACGATGAAGGCCAGGTAATCGACGGAGTCGGAGTGAAATCGGCACTTCTCTGCCTTGACGAAGAGCCGATTGTGGAGGAGGCGCTCCAGCACACGGCGGACATGCTGGATGTGTTCCTCGAGGGTCTTGGAGAAAATGAGGATGTTGTCTAGGTATATCACCACAAACTCCTCCAGCATGTCACGAAGGACGTCGTTCATGAGCGCCTGGAATACTGCCGGAGCGTTGGTGAGGCCGAACGGCATTACCAGGTACTCGTAGTGGCCCCTGGGAGTCTTGAAGGCGGTCTTCCACTCATCGCCCTCTCGGATACGGACCAGATGGTAGGCACTCCGGAGGTCCAGCTTGGTAAAGACGGTAGCCTGGGTGAGAGGCTCGAAGGTGGAGTTCATGAGAGGAAGAGGGTACTTGTTCTTAATGGTGATCTCGTTGAGCTGGCGATAGTTGATGCAGGGTCGAAGGTCTCCGTCCTTCTTCCCAACAAAGAAGAACCCGGCCGTCACTGGGGAGGAGGAAGGCGGAATGAGGCCTGCTTCCAAGGACTCAGAGATATATTGATCCATCGCTGCCTTCTCAGGGACGGTCAGACTGTAGAGGCGGCTGCCGGGAAGGGGAGCCCCTGAGCGGAGGTCGATGGCGCAGTCGTAAGGCCGGTGAGGCGGAAGGGCCTGAGCCCGGGACTTACTGAAAACCTACTCGAGGTCGTGGTACTCGGGGGGTATAGTCGAGAGGTCCGGGGGCGGCTCACTAAGGCGGCTCCGGGGGGAGGGACAGGATGCCGCCTGAAGACACTGGGCATGACAGGCGGAGCTCCACCCCCTGATGGTACCGGAGGACCAGGCGATGTGGGGCTCATGCAGCGCGAGCCAGGGCCTGCCCAGGACTACTGGGACAAGAGGGGATCTGGTGATGAAAAACTGGAGTCTCTCAACGTGGTTACCAGCAATGGTGAGAAGGACTGGACAGGTGCGTTGAGTGATGTCAGCCAGGCGGTGTTGGTCCAACGCGAACACCTCCAAGGGTCTCACGAGGTCCTCTAGCGGAATGTTGGCCTGGGTAGCAAACTCGAAATCCAGGAAACTCTCGTCAGCACCCGAGTCGATGAGTGCCTCCACCGTCGCCCGTTGGTCCGCCCAGGCCAGGGTGACACTCATCAGACGGCTAGGTGGTGCACGGTTCTGGGAACGAGAAAAACGGCTCACCAGGATCTCCCGGCGAGCCTGGTCTTTTGGCCGGGTGGGGCAGTTGGAGATACGGTGCCCATCCCGGCCGCAGTAGAGGCAAAGGCCGGACCTGAACCTGGCCTCTCGTTCAGCCGGGCTAAGGTGTGAGCGTCCCAGCTGCATGGGTTCCTCCTCGGGCACCGAACGGGAGGGGAAGGAACCACCAGTTGTGGTGGGAGCAGGACGGACCGCAGTACCGTCACGAGTGCGGGGGGTCTGGGGAACTTCTGGAGGTACCAGTCGGGCTCTCTCACGCCTTCTCTCCCGGAGGCGTCCATCGATGCGAATGGCGAGGCTGAATAGGTCCTCGAGGGACTCAGGTTCCTCACGGGTCGCGAGCTGGTCCCTTACCGCGTCGTTGAGCCCCCTCATGAAGGTGAGACGAAGCGCTTGATCGTTCCAACCGCTCTCCGTTGCGGCCAGTCTGAACTCCAGCACGTAGTCGGTGACCCCGCCACTGCCCTGCCGGAAGGTGCCTAACCGAGCTCCTGGGTCCTGACTACGGGCTGGGTGGTGGAAAACCCTGCGGAGCTCTGCCACGAAGTCTGGGTAGGAAAAACAGAAATCAGCCCCCATTGCCCAGGAGGCAGTAACCCACTGTGCTGCCCGGCCTGAGAGCAGGTTAGTCATGTAAGCCACTCTGGCTCCCTCTGAAGTGAATCGGCTGGGTTTATGAAGAAAAACCAACTCACATTGCATGATGAATGTGGCACAATCCTCGAAGTTACCATTGAACAACCGTGGTTCGGAGAGACGGGGCTCCCGAGGTGCGGGATCGGGATGCGCGGGGCCCGCCACGGCTGCGGGTGGTGCTCTGGCCAAGACTCCTGAAGCAGGTGGGGTTACAAGCAGGGCGTTAAATGCTTCACTCAGAGTTTGCAATTGGTGAAGAATATCAGCCTGCTGATTACCCTGGGCTGTCTGCAGGGTAGCCAGAGAGCGAAGGGACTCCTGAATAGGCAGGACCTGGTCTCGGAGCTCCTGTACAGCAGCCGCAGCCGCACCTAACTGTAGGCTGTGGTCGTTGGTTAATTCAATCTGGACCGCCAACGCTGTTCTGACTCTGTCTGTGTCGGCTGAGGTCATCATGGTCGGGTCGTAATGTTAGGGTTTGAAACCGACCTCAACAGCACGGCACAGACAGGTAGTTCAGAGTTAGCCAAACACTAGGGCGTATTTATTTACAGAATCAAAAAGAGTCAAGTAACAATTCTGAACAACAAAAAAGGAGAATGCCTTCGGCAGAGTTATCTGCGGCTCTGCAGATCCTCCCGGTGTTAGAGGTGGGGAATCGGCGTAGACGCCGTTGCGGCTCTGCAGATACTCCCAGCTCCAACTCGGAGTGGAAACGGAGAGAGAGAGAGAGAGAGAGAGATCAACAACAGTCCAACAGTACACAGAGGCAGTGCAGTTCAGTCCTCCCTTAGCTGAGTCCAGTATGAAATACAAGTGACTTGATCTTCGGTGTAAACTACACACAAGTTAGCTGAGCCCAGTACAAAACAAAACGATACCTCTTCAGTGTTATCCAAACACACAATTTAGCTGAGTCCAGTACAAAACAAAACGGTACCTCTTCAGTGTTATCCAAACACACAATTTAGCTGAGTCCAGTGCAAAACAAAAACGGTAATTCTTCAGTGTTATCCAAACACACAAAAACAGATAATCCAAAAGGGTTTGGTTCCAAAACTCACCAAAGCGCAAACGCGTAAAGCGGGCAATGAGGCGCAGCTCCAAACGGATGATCAAGATATTCACCAGCGGCAATCCAAAGATGTCCTGGAGGGAAAGTAGACGAGGCACAACAACGGGGGGAAGGCAGGCAGAAGCAGTAGTATTCAAAACGACCCGACAACGATTGAAAGAAGGTCCCAGTATATGAAGCCTCTGGAGCGCTAATCACAAACTACGACAGGTGCGTGATGGAATTGGTAATCGCTCCAGAAGCGTGTGGCGGGGAATGCACCAATCAATACAGTACCTTAAAGGAGCGTGTGGCGGGGAACGAACCAATCCTCACAACTTAAAAGCTAGCGAGAATAAAGGAAAGAAAGAATATAAAAATAGGCAAGACTAAAACATAAAATAGCAGAGAAACATAGAATAATAAAACTGATCAAATAAATTGGTAAAAGAACATAAAATGTGTGGAGCAAAACATTTGATAAAAGGTCAACAGAAGGCTCTACTAAAAAGGTGGGTTTTGAGGCCTTTCTTAAAAACATCCACAGTCTGTGGTGCTCTCAGGTAGTCAGGGAGAGCATTCCACAGACTGGGAGCGGAGGAGCAAAAAGCCCGATCTCCCATAGTGCATAGATTTGTCCTTGGGCGCTGGAGGAGGTTTGCCTGGCCAGAGCGGAGATGTCGAGAGGAGGAGTGAGGGGTGATGAGTTCTTTGAGGTATAGGGGGGGCGTTTCCGTAGAGGCATTTGTGGGTGAGCAGGGAGATTTTGAACTCAATCCTGAGTGAGACAGGGAGCCAGTGAAGGGACTTGAGGATGGAGGTGATGTGGTGGTATTTCCGCACTCTCATCAGGATCCTAGCAGCGCTGTTTTGGATACATTGTAGCCTTTGGATGTTCTTGCTAGGAATCCCGATGAGGAGTGCGTTGCAGTAATCCAGCCTGGAGGAAACAAAGGCGTGGATGAGCTTTTCGGCATCTGACAGAGTGAGTGAGGGGCGTAGTTTGGCGCTGTTTCTAAGGTGGTAGAAATAATTTTTGTATAGTTGATTTATGTGTGCCTCAAAGGTCAGGTGAGGGTCCATTTTTACCCGTAGGTTGGTTATTGTTGGTGACAGGGTGATGTTTTGGCCGGAAAAGGTGATGGTGGTGATGGTGGATGAACGAACCTGGTGTGGGGTGCCAATGATAATGGCTTCAGTTTTGGAACTGTTTAGCTGTAAAAAGTTGTGCTTCATCCATGCCTTGGTCTCCTCCAGGCATGTGGTCAGCGTGGAAGATGGCAGAACTGTGGATGGGGTGGGGTTTATTTTTAGGTATAGTTGGGTGTCATCAGCGTAGCAGTGGAATGATATTCCATGCCGGCTGATGACAGAGCCAAGGGGGAGCATGTAGAGGGTGAATAGGGTGGGGCCGAGGACTTATAGCACATGCATGAGCCTGGTCTCTGTTGAAAGATGACATTCTGAAGTTTCTGATTCCAGAACAAACATTCACTTTTAGTGCTAACGTAATAGAGTAACATAGGTCTGAACTTGAGTTGTAGAAAAACGTGTTACTCAAGTTTTTCTGTAGTAGTTAGTAGTCCAGAGGTAGTATTTCCCCAGAAGGTGGTATGGCTTACAAATTCACAAAGACCCATAGCCTGAAGCCTTATGTAGTACATGTCCAAATTCCATAAATATCCATTCAGAAATGAGTGATTAGGAGTGATTTTGGTAAACTGTGTACAAAAGAAAAACTCAGTTTTCTCATAGACTTCAATTCATTCTGCTGTTTTTCTCTTCCTGTTTTCGCTCGTTAGTTTCTTTTTGTTTTTTAGATTCATACATCCCCACGTGGGGTATCACTGGAAAGCCACACTCATTGGCTACAACCCTCCACAATCATTTTCGAGATCGGATCTAGATTGACGGAACTACTGCGCCAAGAGTCGGGAGTGGTATTTTCCGCAATACCGTGTACTTTGCACAAGCCTCAAATATATATTGGATTACAAAATATGCACACCCAAGCCACTAGGGGTCGCCAAAGTGCCAGTGTGCAAATCGTCCTAAAAACGTCCCACATGCGGGACGGCACATGCTAAGAGGTACTGAATTCACACATTAGCTCCCCATAGTAACTAGCTTGTTCTCTTTCATTAACGTAGTATAGTCCAGAGGTCCTAAAGCTGTGCTGAACTAAACACACCGGCTTAAACCAATATGTGCCTTTAACACATTCTCTGCCACGCAATTTGAACATCTTATACCATTCTCTGCCAGCACTGTGAGTCTATGGAGATGTTCACCTTCTTTGCAGGGCTATAACTTTTTAAATTGTATTGCTAAATTGACATTACTATGGCCCATTCAACATCGATTATCTATCGTTCAGGGTGTAGGAACGTTTAACTTTTTCATGCATACATTCATACAAAAATACCGTCTAGAATATAAATATGTTTTTATCGTTTTCTGCAGTAATTCCTAGAACGTGAGATATAGGCATAAACGCATATATAGATGATCAAATGCCGTTTGTTGCCGATCCACGCTATATAAAAAATGTCAACTGTACATGATCCTAAACGTTATGACTGATCATGCGCGGATGCATGGAGGGGGGGGGGGTCGTTTATAATTCCGTGATCGTCGTTAAATGCTTTATGTAGTATGGGTGATATATTGATCAGAGCAGTTTGCATGGATAATAATAAACAAACAGGCTGAAAGTAACGTCAGCATCCTCTTACCGTTTGACGATGAGACTGGAGGAAAAATATCCCACTTATTTGACGGCGATCGCCTAAATCCATTTCCGGTTTGTATAATCATAATACACGGCCAAATCGTATCGATTATTGCGTTATGGCAGCGATCGCTACACACAGACGTGTGTCTACAATCCCGCAACAATATGCAAGTGGCCGGACGCATTTCGGAGACGCACCGAGATCGACTCGGCCATTTCTGGTTTGGCAACTCGCCGATCATCCACCAGGGGGCAGTATTGAAGCGTTGCAGAGTTGTGCTGGCTCACACTGCATCAGACCAGGTTCCGTGAGGGAAATATGAATAACATGGCGGAAAAATGAAATATGATCTCAATACCGTTGTACGCCGTGGATTGGCAGAATTAGCATGAACTTGAAACACGTTGTACGACGTTTATGGCGCAGGATGTGTTAATGGACAAGCAGAGTTATTTTCAAATTATAACACTTTTCAGTTACAGTAATCTAATGTTGGGTCTTAAAATCAAATTTTTCCATATAATTTTCTTGAATCAAGTGTATTTTATAGCTTAACATATTTTTGTGAAATAAACATTTTAGATGTGTATTGTTCCCTGTGTTTTTTTATTATAGAGGTGTGGTTATACTTTTAAGCTTGATTGCTTAGACTACATGTTAATCTAATGTTAATCTTAATCAAGGATGAGGACTATTTCACCATACATGACGCATCATAGATTTTCGCTCGCTCATGGGGTCCCATGTTGTGCAGTAGGTGTCCTTTTTAATTGTCGCCCCTGCCCTTCAAACAGCATGAGTCCGGCACTGGATACCACACCAGTACCTTCTTGCTCATCTTAAAAGTTGGCTAATGGGGCTAATATGTTTTGTTTTAGGGGCTGAAAGACTTTAAAAGAGTCTGGCGACACCAATACCCACGCACCCTGGACAGGGTAAGAGGACAATAAGGAACATGAATCTTCTCTTCTCTCTCACAGATCTATATCCATCAGCCTACAGGATAAAACGTGGGACACATTCACTGGTCAACCCAACATTCCAGAACTCAGTGGAGGATGTGAACTTGCTCTACGAGGTCAGTTTAGTAGTGGTGTGATAATATTTCAGTGGACTTGATTCATTTAGCAAATAATTGCTATCACAGCAGTTATCAACTAATTCTATAGGAACTAGTTTAATTAAAGTGATTATAATTAATTCACAGACATTCCCAATTCCAAATGATCTCTCCGATTTCTACAGTAGCTTTAGAATAACATGTGAATTCTTAAAATGGGTGACATTCCCCTTTAACGGGTATGTTTTACTTTTCTTGTGACCACACAGTCACAAACATTTATTTGTATGTAACGGATGGTACCGTGAAGCGCAGTCACGAAGGGCTGGGGTGAGTAGCGGTGCTATGGGTTAAACTCACTCTCATACTCAAAAGACAGATAGACACGTTGTAAAGTAGTGAATTCACCTCTTGGTATAGCGGTCTGTGCTGTTGCCCGCGGCGTGGGAGACCCGGTTTCGAAACTCCCTTGGGGCATCGAAGTTTAAGGTGACGATGTCACAACCGTTACAATGGTGCCGTGACCCGGATGCCTTGGGTGGAGTGGAGTGAGTTTAAGGAGGGTGAGTGTAACGGATGGTATTGTGAAGCGCAGTCACGAAGGGCTGGGGTGAGTAGCGGTGCTATGGGTTAAACTCACTCTCATCCTCCAAAGACACATAGACACGTTGCAAAGTAGTGAATTCACCTCTTGGTATAGCGGTCTGTGCTGTTGCCCGCGGCGTGGGAGACCCGGGTTCGAAACTCTCTCAGGGCATCGAAGTTTAAGATGACAATGTCACAACCGTTACATATATCGATCTCTGTCTTCCAGATCCTGCTGGCAGGACTGCAGATTGAAGGCGAGGAGAGTTTCATGTTGATCCCAGATGAGGAGCTGGCGTCTCTGAGGAGGGTGGAGAAACTAGGGGTCATCTGCGAGGACGTCCTCCCGAAGAGACTCTCCGAGATCCGACGTCTGACGGCCCGGCTTGTGCGGAGCAGAGGGCCCCTGAGCAGGCCGGACTTTGAACGGACGGTGCTCACCATGGTCTACACCGCCCAGACACTGGCTCACATGACCGACGAGCACCAGAGAGAGGGGTGGACGGAGGCACTGCTGCAGCTGTTCAGAGCCGTTCAAAGGGATCTGGTGCCCTCTTGAGGAGGAAATGGAAGGTGTAGATTTTATGGATGAGAATTACAAGGATATTCTGTGTATCTATGGGTTTATTCACAGTGGAGTATGGATTCCTTATGATTCGTTTAAAGAAATTCTGAACCCCATGTTGATAGGCTATTTGATTTTATTGATAAGGTAATACAGTATATTGATAACTTTGTGATCTATGACAGGAAGATGGCATAGAAATCTGATTAGGAGGAGACAATAAGATACATTTTCCACTATACTTGTTGTATGTACATATCTTTTTTTATTTCATTCAATCATTTCATAAAATACAGTATTTGGATGTTGCAGTCAAACGTATATCACTCAACGTGTTTTCTTTTCCAATAAAGGCTCATGAATAAATCGGTTTCCACTTCAGAAGACTTTAGAAGATCAGTGCTACAGATTGCTCATTATTCTAAATCCTAAAATGCAAGCAACATCTGCTTTATGGTTGCCCTCTCCAAGACCACCACCTATTGTATTTTGATGCAGGAATTGTCTCACTAAGATCTGAAGATTATTTTAATCAATAGTCCTTCTGTTCCATTAATTTTGAGACACATATATATAATAATATAATAATATATAATGTTCTAATATAATAATATATAATGTTCTCGCTGATAGATTGCAACACAGCCCTGTTTTAACCCTTTCACTACCACACTACATAAGGTTAACCCTTTCACTACCACACTACAGAAGGTTATATAGTCGTACTGGCGAATCGCGTCCTGATCTTCGCCATCGAGATATACCTCATCTCCAGTACCTAGTGTACTCCATCAACGAATAAAACAAATACACCCAGCACCTGCCAGGCCCCGCCCTAGTGACGTACTATATAGCACTAGGCGTGGTCACCATTCGCTCTTCCTCTATTTTCGTTTCCATCATGGCGGATGCTTGCACCCTGTGAAACTAGTTGTAATGAAAAGTTTAGAGAAATTACGCAATGTTGAGGCTTACCGGAGATTTGCCAACCCCTGGAATCTTCGGCATGTTCTGACGGCGCTCGTATGGGTTCTGCGACTCTGCAGCGGGATGCATTTTCGATGCATCTCAGCGCCGAGTCTGTAGTCTCCTCGTTTTGTTGACAGCAGACAGAGGGACGGCGTGTGAGGTGTAGCTATCGAGCTACCTCACACAAGGTAGGATCTGCGCCACGAGGCATTAACGCTGGTGTTAGTAATGCTGCTTGTTGTTTTGTTAGACAACCGAGTTGTATATCGGCGCCAGGGGCAGGATGTTTGGGTAAACGTCCCTCTGAGTTGGACGTTTCCCCGGCTGTCCTGGAGCGCGCTGCTAATACCAAATGCTATAATGCTGGGTCACTGTTCTACTGTTCCCCGCTGTGGGATGTCACTAGGCATGACAATGCTGGCGTTTGTGATGTTGCTCGAGTTGTCCCGGGAGACAACCGAGTTGTGTATTGGCGCAAGCGGCGGGATATCTGGGTAAACGTTGTTGTTTTCCCCGTTATCCTGGAGCGCGCGGCTAACGCTATGCTATGTTGGGCTACTGTTTCTGTTTTGTCTCCCTGCTGCGGGAATGTCTGTCTACTCTACAGTCTTCCCTCCTCTTAACCATTCATGCTGACGGTCAATCGGTGTCTACTGTGGGAGTATTGCGGGGGGGCTTTGTTTACCTTTTCATGGGTAAATGGGCTGAGGTCTAGGGCTGGTGTGCTGTTTGTGAATATTATGAATGAATGCGGGACTGGTTCTCTGGTCCGCATCTCTTTAACGTTGTGTGCATGGGCTAGCCCATTCTACAGTATATTGGTGGTGTTAGTTCATTTATTCATTAACCCCTTCATGGTGCACACCACAGTGGAGGTTGCTGGTTGCAACCACCACTGGTGCTCCGTGTTAGCATCAGTCCTTTGCTTTTGACATGTTGAAACAGTGCCCTGCCCGGCCGACGCCATGAGGTGGGTTGGCCCGGCAAGTGGCTGGTGGGCTGTTAAAGCCTGTACCGCCACCGTATGGAATTGGCAGCGATTAGTAACTGTGTTCGAATTGCTGTTTTTTCTGTCAAAAATGGTGTCTGGTCGCGGGGCCTTGAGGGCCAGCCGACGTTGACACATCGCGCAAGGATGTTGACGTTATTAGCTTTGACCTAGCCGCAAGCTATAACCGCTCAGGGCTCCCTTCTCCGCAGAGGATCTTGGTCTTCCGCTGGAGCGTGGGCGGTATTTGTCCTAGGCCCCACACCGCCTCACGCCGCGCAGCAGGTGAGAGCACGGCCTTGTCAGCGGCTATGGCGAGGCCCTCGACAGGCGGCCATGTTTTTTCCCCCGCCAGAGGTATCCTGGGCGTTGAGTCGACAGGTGTCCACAAGGCCGACAGCCTTGGCGGCCGAGGGATCGGCCATGTTGGATGAGCTCGGCTTGGAATATACAAGCCGTTGCCGTCCTGCCGCGAGCAGACCGCTCTCCGATTACTCCCTCCCCCAACATCAGCGGAAAAGGGGCTCTGATTTGTTTCCGTTGGCTGCGGGCCGCGAGCCTTCGTTGAAGCGCATGCGGCCCCACGTTTCGCTTCTCATGGGGACAGGGGCTGACACCCAGTTGATTCCTGAGCCTGGGTCTGTCCGTGAGAATGTTGTGCTGTCAAGCGGCTCCCACACCATAAGCTGTGTTTGGTTGAGCCTGGTGTTACGTCTGTCAACTACAAGTGTTGTCAGCAGGGGGGCTCGAAACCTTTTTGAGGCACACAGTGCAGGCTTCCCCGACCTCGCCTTCGCCAGGCCGGGTATCATGTTGGTGCCTCCCACTCCTGAAAGATTGGCAGTGGTCTCGCAGGCGCGCGTGATTTGGACACCTTGCATGTCCGGCTGCAGAACAACTCCTCAGCATGTTCTGGAGGGGTGTTCAGTGGGGGAGCTTTTGTCACCTAGACTGATGTCAGCTTCCCCCGTATCAAACCGTCCCTTTCTGTCGGGGTCCCCCCTTGGGTGCGATTGCCTCGTGGGTAGTGTCAGGGTCAGATGTCCCGACACAGAACGCTCTGCTCGCACGGGTCCAGGGTTGGCTACACACAGCGGGTGGGACCGGGCCGCCTATCTACAGTTCCTAGCGGACCTGTGCCACATGGCGGCGGGTGCATTGAGAGTGTCATCACATGTGGCTACAGTAGTACCATATGTCGAGGTGGATGGAGAGAACGCTGAGGCGGGGACTTGTATTTACACAACCCCACCCGTTTTCGGGTTTGGTACAGACCCTATTGTGAGGGTCACCAGCAGTGACAGCTCTGGTCAACGAGATCCAATCTCTGTGGACGAAGCAAGCCATCGTCGTGGCGTTTTCCTCCCGGTGTTGTCTGGTGCCTGAGAAATCGGGAGGGGGGGTATCAGACCCATGCTGGACCTGTCCCATGGGAAGGTTCAGCATTTTTTGGATCGTCTCCTACCTGTTGAACACTGTCAGGTGGGGGCCCGGTTCTCCTCCATAGACCTGTAGGATGCGTATTCGCATCCCCTATCTTCCATCCTAGGGCTTACCTACGCTTCCTTTGCAGGGTTAGCATATGAGTACCAGAGGCTGCCGTTCGGCTTTTCTCTGGCTCCCCGCATCTTCACCAAGTGCGTGGAGGCCACTGCGTCGTCAGGGGTTACGAAGTGTATTCTGCCCTGACGACATTCTGGTCCTTGGCGGTCAAGGTGGATCGTCAGGTCTCATACCAGGCAGGTTTCCTACCAGCCTGGGGTTGCTGTAGACTGGAAGTAGAGTACTCCTCTTCCCAGTCAACGGGTGGAGTGCTATGGGCATCCCTCTCAGAGCGTGTTGTCGACACGCTTGGGAGGTTCCGTCCTAGGACGGTTACGGCGCTGTCCGTGATACGCCTGCTCGGTATGATGGCATCTGCTCATTCCGTGGTCCCTCTTGGCCTCCTCTTCACCCCAGGAGGAGGTTACGGGGGTGGTTCTTTTCCAGTATGGAAATAGACCCGGTGAGAGGCAAGTGGAAGCGGCTAAGGTTCCCGTGTCAGTACTGGGGGACCTCGCCCCCTGGGGAGGGCCTGGGGTCCTCACCAGGGGGGTCCCCATGGGCGGTAGGCTGTCACTGGTCACGTTTTTCACCGACGCCTCCCTCGTTGGAGACGCGTCGGGCCAACACAGTAGGGGGCGCTACGGTCTGCTCTACGTTCAATGTGTTGGTATTGAAAGCGGTCCTTCTGGTCCTCAAACGGTGTTTGATCAGGACGGACAATACGACGTCAGCGTCGTATATCGACAGACAGGGAGGAGTACGCTCCCCCCGTCTGCACCGGGCGGCTGGCTATTGGCGTTCTCCATCTGCACGGCCTGAGGGCTCTCCACATCCCCGGCAAGGTGAATGTGGGTACAGGTGTGATGTCGCAGGGCGGTCCTCACCCTGATGGGTGGGGATTACGTCCGGACATAGTCAGGCAGGTCTGGGACCGATGCCGTGCCGCCTGGGATTCTTTCCCCCATACATCTGTTAGGTCAGTTGTTGGGGCGGGTACGTTGAGGAGCGCAGGTCCTTGATCCTGATTGCGCCGGACCGGGGCGCAGCTGTGTGGTTCCCGGTCCTGATCCAGCTCTTGGTATCCCTGTCATGGCCTGTTCCTTGGTCATCGCGGGCCCTCTCTCAAGCGCACGGGTCTCTGTGTTAGTTCCCTGTGCTGGGCCAGCCGCTGATGGTTTGGCTGGTGAGAGGGTGAGTCTGGAGAGGATGGATCCTTCTGTGGTTGGTTTAACCCATGGTCCACGGTCGGTTGTTCGAGGCCCCGTTTGAGCCTCTTGAGCAAGCGCCGTTGGAACAGCTGTCGTTCAAGACTGCGTTCTTGCTGGCCATCACCTCCGCTAAACGCGTGGGTGAGCTTTGTGCTCTCTCGGTGCGGCCCGAGTGTCTGTCTATTCGTTTCGATAGCGGTGCCACTCTGCGGCCTAATCCAGCCTTCGTGCCAAAAAATATCCGGAGTTCTTTCCGCTCCAGAGATATTATGCTCTTTGTCTGTTACGGTGGCTCTCGTGCTGGTAAGGCACTGTCGAAACAGCGCCTGTCCCATTGGTTGTGCGAGGGCATTGCCCTTTGCTACACGTTGGCCGGGCTGGCTCCCCCTGGGGGCGTCAGGGCGCACTCCACTCGTGGGGTGGCGGCCTCTGCTGCCCTGCTGGGTGGGGCCTCGGTGGAGGACATCTGTGCTGCGCCTTCATGGTCCTCACCGGGTCCCTTCGTAAGGTTTTACCTCATGGACATGACCGGGGGTTCTGTCTCCCAGGCGGTTCTGAGGTCTGGAACCTCTCCTGCTTCCCGTCCTTCGGTGGGGTAGCAGGGGTGTGTGGGTGTGGGCCACAATGTGTTGTGTCACACGTGGTCCCGCCTGTGCTGTGCGTTTAAGAGGTTCTAGTTCCCTCTTTTTCGCACTTGGGTGGAGTTGACTGCCGCCCCCTCTTCACTAGGAAGGAAGGGTGACGGGACTCCCCTCCCCCCTGATGTGGGCTTTCGGGTCCTCAGGGGGTGCATTTGTCGGTCCTCGCGTCTGCTCTGTCCCCATATCTCGATGGCGAAGAGCAGGACGCGATTCGCCAGTACGACTATATAACGATAGGTTATGTATATAACCTAGTTATATGAGTACTGGCTGAGCGTCCTGCTCTTAGCTTGCCCTGAGGTCCCTTGGGGAAACTTTTCTTTTGGAAACGGTTTTCCGAGGAAGAGCGAGTGGTGACCACGCCTAGTGCTATATAGTACGTCACTAGGGCGGGGCCTGGCAGGTGCTGGGTGTATTTGTTTTATTCGTTGATGGAGTACACTAGGTACTGGAGATGAGGTATATCTCGATGGCGAAGAGCAAGACGCTCAGCCAGTACTCATATAACTAACTATCGTTAACCTTTCACTACCACACTACAGAAGGTTAACCCTTCCACTACGACACTACAGAAGGTTAACCCTTTCACTACCACACTACAGAAGGTTAACTACCACACTACAGAAGGTTAACCCTTTCACTACCACACTACAGAAGGTTAACCTTTCACTGCCACACTACAGAAGGTTAACCTTTCACTACCACACTACAGAAGGTTAACCCTTTACTATCACACTACAGACGGTTAACCCTTTCACTACCACACTACAGAAGGTTAACCCTTTACTATCACACTACAGACAGCTAACCCTTTCACTACCACACTACAGAAGGTTAACCCTTTACTATCACACTACATAAGTGAAAGGGTTAACCGTCTGTAGTGTGATAGTAAAGGGTTAACCTTCTGTAGTGTGGTAGTGAAAGGGTTAACCCTGTGTCGTGTGGCTGTGAAAGTGTTAACCTTCTGTATTGTCGCAGTGAAAGTGTTAACCTTCTGTATTGTCGCAGTGAAAGGGTTAACCATGAATGAATGAATGAAAACTTTATTTAACAGATTGCAGAATGGGTACAATACAGTACGGCTCAATACATACAATTGTTAAGGGGATGCAGACCTGAGAAAGACGTTTGTCTTGTTTCCATCAGGGTCCCCCATTTTCAATTCATATAGAGATTTGGTAACCATTTGGTAGTGCAGCAGTGAAAGGGTTAAATGCCATAGTATTCAGTGATGTTTCAATATGTGTCCCATTCAAGGTTTCATCTGCCAAATAACAGTTATTATCCAGAATATTTTTTTTTCTCACAGTGGCAACCATTCATTTTCACCAGACCTGGAAATGTGGGTTTTGGTTCATCAAATTTTATAAGAAAGTTCTACTTTATTAATCCCAGTGGGGAAATGATTATTTTGCATTATTTTGACCAATCTGAACCACTTATGAGCCGTGGGCAGCCTCATAATACATTAGGCTACTCCAGTGTTGGTCACGGCCTCACAGGGTAATGGCAGGTGTGTACCTAGCATGCATGTTCTTTGGTGTGGTAGGAAACCGGAGTACCTGGAAGAAACCCTCATGAACACAGGAAGAACATGCACAGTCCTCCCGTCGTGTATGACCTTGGGACGTTCTTCCTGTGAGGTATCAGTGCTAACCACTCCGCTAACCGTACCACCGATTACTGGCCAACAAGGCCAACTAGCAGGCCATATATCTCATGCTCTTGTTGCAAAGCCACAAGGACTGATGGATGAGAAGGTGAAGATTGTGGGGAGTAATGCCCATCCAAAAGAGGAGAGCACCCTTCACTCTCTGCTCTGCTCTGGGGACAGAGACCTGTGGGATGCTTTCAAACCAAGGCAGAAGATCAATCACCCTTCACTCTCTGCTCTGCTCTGGGGACGGTAATCATGTAGAGTGCTTTCAGCCAGGACTTGACAGGTAATAATGGGGACTTGCAGGTAAGAGGAGGAAAATAGCTTAATAAAGATTATAAGATTCAACAGTCCAGTATCCGAGTGCACTGTAATGGCTTATTGATGTTATTATTCATAATGTATACTGTTCTGAGACCACATATTATTCATAATGTATACTGTTAGTGTTCTGTGGGCAAATAATAAACCATAACCATATAAATGAACCCTTACATTGTTTTAGTGAAGTAAATAGACATTTGCCATGTTATTCTGACAGTGAGTAAAAATGGCCTATAGGAAATTCTGCTACCTGATAGAATCACTGTTGTAATATTCAATAAAAGCACTATATTTTCCTCTCCAAAGTACTCATACAACACCATCTGAAAGGTTGACAAAAAAAATTGCAAATATATCCGGATCTTGCAGGGTTAATAGAAGGTGTCTGCCCTTTTCCCCACACTTAAAGCCTCTGTGTATGTCAGGAAAATCTGTAATCTGTTATTTTTGTGGCTGTAATCACAATTTTTTTTTACAAGTATATCTTTTATTTCATTTATATAATTTGTTTTACAATATGTAGTTATGATCATATCATATTATGAGTCAAACGGATTATTCTAATTATATCTTAGATCCAGTGATGCCACAGATTACTTGTAATAAAATAATCTGATTACTGATTACTCCTTTAAAAAGTTATCTAGTTACTTTACTGATTACTTGATTATCAAAGTAACTTGGTTACTCAGTCTGAAAGTAACTAGGTTACGAAGTCGTCGTCGTCCCCCCTGCTGCTGCCACAACATAAGAATGACTACAGTTTATTATTATTTTTTTTTTATAATGCTTTATTGAAAGTGCATAATGTCATAAATCATGATTGGCTGCTCAGACAGGTCATCATGAGACGTAATCAGCCATAAGCCCATAAGGTCACAGCTGTCCACTGCTCAGGCACTCTAGGACAGTGGTTCGAAATCAAATATATAAATATAAATGTATATAATATAATTTTAATTAAAAAATAAAATTGTAAAACCGTTGTGTAATATAAAACATGGTATTATAGTTTGTTATTCTCATGTGTGTGTGGCTGTGTGAGTGCGTGCACGAACGCACGTCCCATCTCCGGTCTAGCTGACTGTACCCCTGGCTCTCTTATCATCATCAGATAACTAAATAGTAATGCACAGCCACTTGGAAAAGTAACTGTAATCAGATTACTGGCTTGTAAAAAGTAAGAAGTTAGATGACTATTTACTGAAAAAGGTTATCAGATTAGAGTAACTAGTTACTTAGTAACTAGTTACTGGCATCACTGCTTAGATCATACCTCAAAAAGCCCCTCCCTCCTCCTCTTTCCCTATTGGTTTTTTCCTAAAGTTGCAGCAGGATGATTGGTTCACCAGCAGGTAATCACGCAGTGTAATGCTAAGTAACTAAATGAACTAGCTAACCATGCTAATGTTAACCTAATTCAGTGTACTCTTAGGGCTAGATCCACAAAGAATGGATTGCAGGAGCAAGTTGCACCCTTACTTACCATTTATGAATTGAAAATGGGGGACCCTGATGTAAACTAGACAAAAGTCTTTCTCTGGTCTGCATCCCCTTAACAATTATGTGTATTGAGACGTACTGTATTGTACCCATTCTGCAATCTGTTAATACAATGTGCATTCAATCAATCAATCTGCACGGTGATTGATTGAATGAAAATTGTATTAACAGATTGCAGAATGGGTACAATACAGTACGGCTCAATACACACAATTGTTAAGGGAATGCAGACCAGAGAAAGACTTCTGTCTTGTTTACATCAGGGTCCGCCATTTTCTATTCATAATAAATTGTAAGTAAGGGTGCAACTTGCTCCGTGCAATCCATTCTTTGTGGATCTAGCCCTTAGTGTTGTATAATATAGGTAAATGAGAGCTGTGTGAATCTGTTTATAGTTAGCAAAACATTGAATTCCATGTGATATCTCTCCAGGTCAAGAGGCAGAGGACATTTTTTTTTTACACAGAAAGTGTTGTGGTCCACCCTCATGTGCTCATCGGCGGTACTACGCCGGTCTGCTTCTGGACTATCTTTTATTGTCATCGTTCATTTCATTTTATCATGTCATAGTCTCTGCCTGGCTCGCAACCTTGTCTCATGTAATTCTGTGTGTCTGTAATGTCCCTGCCCTATTAGTCTAGTGTCCTTGTCTGTGTTGTATTCATTCTGTCCTTGTAATATTGTTCTAGTCTAGTTCTCATGTATTCATTGTGTTAGTGTTCTGTTACCCCCTAGTCTTGTCCCAGCTGTTTCCGTTTTGGTAATCAGTGTTAGTATTTATGATCGCTCGTTTATAGTTTCCTGTTACGGTTTCGTATACCTTGTATTCTGTATTTTCGCAACCCAGCTCTTGTGAGCTTATTCTCGTATCAGTGCTTTTTGGCAACTCAGCTCGCTTCTGAGCCTCTGTATGTTATTCAGCCCTGCTCGTCGACGTCTTAGTGTTATGTTTTGTTCCTGTGAGCCTACGCTCTGCCCTCGGGTTTTCGTTACCCGTTTGTATCTCGTCTCAGTAAGTATGTTAGTGCTCTTGGTTTTGGTCCTCTTTTATTTCGTTGTCTAAGTCCGTTTGTTTTCTGGTCAGGTCTAGTTAGTCTTTTGTCTTCCTTGTGTCCTTGTGTCCTTGTAACAGTCCTGCGTCATGTTTTGTCTACACCAGTAAAGACCTATTATTTTTTGAACGCTTGTCTCCCGTCTACTAACTCGCACTCTGTCTGCACTATTTGGGTCCCGCACCACCACATCCCATAACAGTAATCCTCATCCCTGTCCTCAGTCAGGAGGTTAACCCTTTCACTACCACACTACAGACGGTTAACCCTTTCACTACCACACTACAGAAGGTTAACCTTTCACTACCACACTACAGACAGTTAACCTTCTGTAGTGTGGTAGTGAAAGGTTAACCGTCTGTAGTGTGGTAGTGAGAGAGAGAGAGAGAGAGAGAGAGAGAGAGAGAGAGAGAGAGAGAGAGAGAGAGAGAGAGAGAGAGAGAGAGAGAGAGAGAGAGAGAGAGAGAGAGAGAGAGAGAGAGAGAGAGAGAGAAAACACTTCCACATAATTCTCTCAGCTCCCAGTCGGAGGAGGACGCAGAATGTGTTGAGGCTGGTGGTCCAGTCAGGTCACCCCCCTCCCCCCGGTCCCCCCTCCATGGTTGGAATCGATTCACTTCCAGACACAACTAATCCGGTGATTCAGATCGGGGAAAGGTTCATTCTCATTGAACAAATGAAAAGGCTGCATTGCCCGTGTTGAGCTCAGCAAAACAACAAAGGGCAGTTTTCTATTTAAATTCACAATTGAGTAGAAAAGATTAATTGATTGAATATAAAGTGAATTGATCCCAACCCCTGTAGCAGACAGCCCTGTAGATAGAGAGAGAGAGAGAGAGAGAGAGAGAGAGAGAGAGAGAGAGAGAGAGAGAGAGAGAGAGAGAGAGAGAGAGAGAGAGAGAGAGAGAGAGAGAGAGAGAGAGAGAGAGAGAGAGAGAGGGGGGGGGGGGGGAGAGAGAGAGAGAGAGAGGGGGGGGGGGGGGGGGGAAAGAGAGAGAGGGAGGGAGAGAACCTTGGACAAAAGTATTGTATTTATGACCTTGATATATGTCATCGAGTTGTGTTTTATTGGAAGATAAATTGGTAAATGTCATACTGTAAGTCCAGAGCTCTCTTGGCTCATGAGTACAAAATACCCAAATAAAGTAATACTCTGATAGTACTATTAGTAGGCTACTCAGATCAAAAAGGACGCTCTTGGTTTCATTTGTGTTTGCTCTGGCCTTCTGAGCTTCCTTTTGGACATGTTTTGGTATTGCTTTATAAAGCAAATATATTATATAAATATTTAGAATGGGAAAACGGTAAAACAGACCTGTAGGTTTTTGTTAGGACAGGCTAATAGTGCCCAGATGGTGTAGCGGTTGGGATCCTTGTCTCTGGGAACCCAGGGAGTTCTCTCCTGTGTCTCTCCTGGTACTGTCTCCCTCTCAGCCTCCCTACTGTCTCAATAAAGAACCTTCTATCCCGTGTCTCTCCTGTCCTGTCTCCCTCTCAGCCTCCCTACTGTCTCAATAAAGAACCTTCTCTCCTGTGTCTCTCCTGTTACTGTCTCCCTCTCAGCCTCCCTACTGTCTCAATAAAGAACCTTCTATCCCGTGTCTCTCCTGTTACTGTCTCCCTCTCAGCCTCCCTACTGTCTCAATAAAGAACCTCCTCTCCTGTCTCTCCTGTTCTGTCTCCCTCTCAGACTTCCTACTGTCTCAATAAAGAACCTTCTCTCCCGTGTCTCTCCTGTTACTGTCTCCCTCTCAGCCTCCCTACTGTCTCAATAAAGAACCTTCTATCCCGTGTCTCTCCTGTTACTGTCTCCCTCTCAGCCTCCCTACTGTCTCAATAAAGAACCTTCTCTCCTGTGCCTCTCCTGTTACTGTCTCCCTCTCAGACTTCCTACTGTCTCAATAAAGAACCTCCTCTCCTGTCTCTCCTGTTCTGTCTCCCTCTCAGCCTCCCTACTGTCTCAATAAAGAACCTTCTATCCCGTGTCTCTCCTGTTACTGTCTCCCTCTCAGCCTCCCTACTGTCTCAATAAAGAACCTTCTCTCCTGTGTCTCTCCTGGTACTGTCTCCCTCTCAGCCTCCCTACTGTCTCAATAAAGAACCTTCTATCCCGTGTCTCTCCTGTTACTGTCTCCCTCTCAGCCTTCCTGCTGTCTCAATAAAGAACCTTCTCTCCTGTGTCTCTCCTGGTACTGTCTCCCTCTCAGCCTCCCTACTGTCTCAATAAAGAACCTTCTATCCCGTGTCTCTCCTGTTACTGTCTCCCTCTCAGCCTACCTACTGTCTCAATAAAGAACCTTCTATCCCGTGTCTCTCCTGTTACTGTCTCCCTCTCAGCCTCCCTGCTGTCTCAATAAAGAACCTTCTCTCCTGTGTCTCTCCTGTTACTGTCTCCCTCTCAGCCTTCCTACTGTCTCAATAAAGAACCTTCTCTCCTGTGTCTGTGTCTCTCCTGTTACTGTCTCCCTCTCAGCCTCCCTACTGTCTCAATAAAGAACCTCCTCTCCTGTCTCTCCTGTTCTGTCTCCCTCTCGGAATTCCTACTGTCTCAATAAAGAACCTTCTCTCCTGTGTCTCTCCTGTTACTGTCTCCCTCTCAGCCTCCCTACTGTCTCAATAAAGAACCTTCTCTCCCGTGTCTCTCCTGTTACTGTCTCCCTCTCAGCCTCCCTACTGTCTCAATAAAGAACCTTCTATCCCGTGTCTCTCCTGTTACTGTCTCCCTCTCAGCCTTCCTACTGTCTCAATAAAGATCCTCCTCTCCTGTCTCTCCTGTTCTGTCTCCCTCTCAGCCTCCCTACTGTCTCAATAAAGAACCTTCTCTCCCGTGTCTCTCCTGTTACTGTCTCCCTCTCAGCCTCCCTACTGTCTCAATAAAGAACCTTCTATCCCGTGTCTCTCCTGTTACTGTCTCCCTCTCAGCCTTCCTACTGTCTCAATAAAGAACCTCCTCTCCTGTCTCTCCTGTTCTGTCTCCCTCTCTGACTTCTTACTGTCTCAATAAAGAACCTTCTCTCCGTGTCTCTCCTACTCTGTCTCCCTCTCAGCCTTCCTACTGTCTCAATAAAGAACCTTCTCTCCTGTGTCTCCCCTACTCTGTCTCCCTCTCAGCCTTCCTACAGACTCAATAAAGAACCTTCTCTCCTGTGTCTCCCCTACTCTGTCTCCCTCTCAGCCTTCCTACTGTCTCAATAGAGGGACAAAGTACAATTGATTAAACCTGATGTGTGTGTGTGTGTGTGTATATATTAGTGGTGGCAGGGACGTGCACAGGACTTTAGAGGGGCAGGTGCTAAAAGGCTGAAATGGGCACTAGGCCTGTACTATTTTTGGGGGCCCTTTTTGGGCAGGGAGGGGCCTTTTTATGCTTTTTGGGTTTTTTTGGTGATCAAATATTGAATATTGAACTATAATAATCAGTGCAGGAGCTCACTTATCCTTGAAAGACGCTTTTTATCACTGACTTAAAAGGCCCATACATCTCCATAAATGTTCAGGGCGGAGGGAATAAGTGCTTACCATAAAGACCCCAAGTCTGTATATTCTGTATTATATCCGACAGGTCATTAGGACAGCAGACTCGGTTGGCACTGCTCAAAACTTACCTTTTTAAAATAGCTTTTAACCCTTGTGGGCTCCTGGCGCCTATTCTGTGCTTTTTGAGTTTTTCTGTGTGTGTTTGTGTACACATCGGTGGCTGTGTTGATGATTATGTCATGAAATTGGGTCCATATCGTCATTTTACATATATTTTCAATATGTCAAAAGATTATGATTTGAAACGCTATAAAAAAAAAGTTATTGATATAGGGTGCCTCCAGGGATCCTAATGGCAATTTCCTTGCTATTGACTTCCATGTTAAAACGCAGTTTTTTAATCTGCACTCATTCATTCACTTTTCGATAGAATTATCAAATGAACACTTTTTCCACAATGTGAGGGACCAAGCAGTAGTGCTGGGATTCTGTTACCGGATTTCTACAGACGGTGGCGCAATTGAATGAATTATTATCTTTATTTCATTGTCTTATTTTTCCTTATTTCTATAAATGTTACTTAAATATTTGATTATAATTTGTATCATTGTTTTATGTAGTTTTTTTATAATTGTATTTGTTCTTTTTTAATATCAACATAATATTAAAATTATTCAAATGGACTCAAACATGTTCCGTTGTGATGTCACAGTATGATGTCATAATCAAACATTCTAGAACATTTGTGATGTCACAGTATGATGTCATAATCAAACATTCTAGAACATTTGTGATGTCACAGTATGATGTCATAATCAAACATTCTAGAACATTTGTGTATCTATTCAACAATTCTCTCAGAAGATCTCAGATCGCAGAAGACAAGTGAAGATCTCACTTGTTGTTTCCGGCTACTTGTCTGTAAGCTTGAATATATTCTGTAGATAATTTAAAAATCCCCACATGGAAAAGGAAACAATGTCCTGTACAATTCTTAATGAACTGCGTCTGGAGGGAAGGTTCTGTGATGTGTTTTTATTAAAGTCAACAGCACTGAGTTTAACGCCCACAAGGTCATCCTGTGTGGCTGCAGCGACTATTTCAAGTAAGTTTAGCTTGGTTCAGGTTAGCTTGGTTCAAAGATACCATACTGTACTTGTACTGTAAACAGATACTATACTGTACTTTTACTGTAAACATATATTATACGGTACTTCTACTGTACAAATAAACTATACTGTACTTTTACTGTAAACAGATACTATACTGTACTTCTACTGTAAACATATACTATACTGTACTTCTATTGTAAACAAATACTATAATTCTACTGTGCTAAGACCCTATACTTCTACAGTGAATATATATATATTAGTACACAGGATAGAATGTTGCTTACTGATCAGATATCTCTATACTCTGCATCCCACAGAACCCTCTTCACTCGCTGGAGCGACTCAGAGAAACCAGTCTACAGTATCCCTGGGGTGTCCCCGGGTATGACGAAGCTCATTATAGAGTACGCCTACACACGCTTTGTGCCGGTGACAGCAGAGAACGTGGAAGAGCTTCTGGTGGCTGCAGACCAGCTTCTCGTCACTGGCATAGTAGGAGCGTGCTCTGACTTCCTAGAAGGCCAGCTGTCTCTGGAAAACTGTGTCGGCATCTGGAGGTTTGCGGACATCTACTGCTGCCCTGACCTGATGCGCAAGGCCTATCTCTTCATCGTGTGCCACTTTGAGGAGATGTTGCACGTCTCACAGGAGTTTGTGGAGCTGTCCCTGCAGCAACTGGTGGACATCATCGAGAGGGATGACCTCAACGCGAAGAACGAGGAGACCGTGTTCGAGGCCATCCTCCGTTGGATCGACCACTCCCGTGAGGAGCGTAAAACACACATCCCTTTGCTGCTGCCCAAGGTAACTAATTGTATTACTGTGCATTACATTAAAACAACACTAGGTTCCCTAGTAGTACAGTGGTTCTCAAACATTTGGGTCCAAACTGTTCCCTAGCAACAAAAACCATCTACCCGCTGTCTGCTTGTCTCTTCCCAGGTTCGCATGGGCTTGATGAGGCCTGACTACTTCAGGAGCAACGTCCAGAACAACCCTGTGGTGAGGGACAGCCACGACTGCAGGCCCCTCATCCTCAGCATCCTGAAACCCCCTGGCTCCGAAAGGCTCCCAAACCCCCTGACCCGCCCACGCCTGCCCCAGGAGGTCCTATTGGCCATCGGAGGCCGGAGTGGCATGGAGGCTTACGATATCCGAGCCGGTGGATGGATGGACATGAGCGGTGAGCTGGAGACTCCCCGGGTCTACCATGGCACCGCTTATCTCCACAGTCTGGTCTACTGCGTCGGCGGAAGAAATGGCAGAGAGTCTGAGCAGTGTGAGCAGGTTCAACCCCGTCACTCGCAGCTGGCTGCAGGCGGCTCCCATGCACTCACGCCGCTGTTACGTCAGCGTGGTCGCGTTGGATGGCTGTATCTACGCCATGGGAGGGTATGACGGACACGTGCGACTGAACACCGCAGAGCGCTACGAGCCTGAAACCAACCAGTGGACACTGATCTCACCCATGCTGGATCACAGGAGCGGCGCCGGGGCAGCAGCCCTCCACGACAAGGTTGGTATCATTCAGAATCAGAAATGTCTTCATCAAGTCAGCTGCACATACAAGGATTTTGTCTTGGTCCTTTGGTCCATCAACATTAACAGACAAGACAATTAAAGTACAATGAAATCAAATGGAATATATAAACTAAATTAGAATATTCTTTCTTATTACAGGTTTACATCTGTGGTGGCGTCAACGGGGGGGGGTGTCTGCTCACAGCTGAGTGCTACAGCCCAGGCACCGACCAGTGGATCGCCCCCATGAGCAGCAGGCGTTGGGCAGTGGGAGTGGCTGCGTACAGAGGACACGTCTATGTGGTAGGTGCACACGGAGATAAATGCTTTATACTAGATATTTCTATAGATATGTATCATTTGACTTGCAATGCTGCTGTGATGCCCTAATTTCCCCAAGTGGATTAATACAGTGTCTGCCTGCCTGCCTTAACCACACACTAAAACATTCCTCTCATGTGTCCTGTCCTCAGGTGGGAGGGTTTGACGGTGAAAACCACCTGCATAGCGCGGAGGCCTACAGCCCCTTGACTGACTCCTGGCGCGCGCCGTGCCCAACATGCTCACCCCCTGCATCAGCTTTGGCATCGGGGTGCTGGACGACCTGCTCTTCGTGGTCGGAGGCTCCAATGGCTTCACCCCCACCTCCAACGTGGAGCGCTACGACCAGAGCAGCGACAGGTGGACTGTAGCCGAGGACATGAAGATCCAGCGCCGTGCCGTAAACTGCTGCATAATCCATGGCCTGCCTTACATGAGCCAGTACGCTGCTCCCCGTGGCGCCCTGCAGTTACCCCTGGAGGAGGAGCAGGAGGAGGAGGAGGAGCAGGAGGAGCAGGAGGAAGAAGAGGAGGAGGAGGAAGAGGAGGATTAGGAGCAGGAGGAGGAGGAGGATTAGGAGGAGGAGGAGGAAGAGGAGGATTAGGAGCAGGAGGAGGAGGAGGAGGAAGAGGAGGAAGAGGAGGATTAGGAGCAGGAGGAGGAGGAGGAGGAGGAGGAAGAGGAGGAAAAGGAGGATTAGGAGCAGGAGGAGGAGGAAGAGGAGGATTAGGAGCAGGAGGAGGAGGAGGAGGAAGAGGAGGATTAGGAGCAGGAGGAGGAGGAAGATGAGGATTAGGAGCAGGAGGAGGAGGATGAAGAGGAGGAGCAGGAGGAGGAATAGGAGGATTAGGAGTTGGAGGAAGAGGAAGATGAGGAAGAGGAGGAGGAGGAATATGAGGAAGAGGAGGAGGGGGAGGATTAGGAGGAGGAGGATGAAGAGGAGGAGCAGGAGGAGGAATAGGAGGATTAGGAGTTGGAGGAAGAGGAAGAGGAGGAAGAGGAGGAGGAGGAATATGAGGAAGAGGAGGAGGGGGAGGATTAGGAGGAGGAGGAAGAGGAGGAGGAGGCAGCAGGGGATCCATCTAAGAACCTTAAACATTTATTAGACTAAAATAAATCCTAAGAAATTAATAAATTACTATCAGCCAAAGGTGGTGCATTTCTTTCTTCTAGTAATTCAGACAATATCGGTTTTTAGTTTGTGTAATGTAATGTAATATCTGTTTTTAGTTTGTGTAATGTAATGTATTTTTTCAGTTTTTAGTTTGTGTAATGTAATGTAATATCTGTTTTTAGTTTGTGTAATGTAATGTAATATCTGTTTTTAGTTTGTGTAATGTAATGTAATGTAATATCTGTTTTTAGTTGGTGTAATGCACATTATATGAGACATTTTATCCATATGGTTGAGCCGGTTAGGAATTGCACCCCCAACCCAAGCAGATTGCAGATCACTCTCTCTATATGGAGGTAAGAAAGAAAATATGGTACAAATAATTGTCTTAAAAAGGGCACTTTTTTATGAGGCACAAAAGGGCAGGTGCTTGTGCACCCGTTGGGCTCTATGTGTGCACGTGCCTGCTCGCTGTGCCCTTGAGCAAGGCACCTCAGCTTTAACCGCTCCAGTGTTAGCTGCTCAGGGGTCAGTAGTAGAGTGCCTGACCATAGAGTCTTTATACCTGTATCACTGGACATATAAATGCATATTAAATCAAATCAAATTGATTTGTAAAGCCCGAAATCACAAGTTAATGTCCCCATGGGCCGGACAAGTCTTCTTTAAACTATTCAAGAAGAAACATCCCAATAAATCAAGAACAAAAAACCCACCATGAAATCCAAAATAAATGTAAAATAAATAAATGCAACACTCCCAGACATACCCCAGCGAAGGTAAGGAAAAACCTAGCAATAGGAAAAAAGCACCACAGGCTATCTGGAGGAGAGAAACCTTAGAAGGGCCGTTCAAGGGGCGATCCCCCTTCTTGGATGTCGGTGATAATAGTGTTGCTATGGATGGGTGGAGAATAAAACAGGCGAATAGTTGGTATGTATGTACATATACGTGTAATAAAACACAAATATGTGCATGCAATAGCAACTGGGGTACATAAGATTTTTTTTTAAACATTTAAATATATTACAACTCTGTACATACATCTGATTAGCATTATACTCAGTAGAACAAATGTATATATCTTATACCCAGCTTAATCACTATATTAATATTATTATTGCACTTTACTGTTACATTTGCACTCGGATTGGATGCCCCACTTATTTTCATTGTAATGTACTTATGCTGTATGATGACTATACATTTCAATGTAATCTAATCTAACTGGTACTATGACCTGAATGATGGTCCTAGAGGTCAGTGATTTGATGCTCTTTTGGTGGTTTGGCGTAAGAGAGTGCTGTCTTAACACTTTAATCGCCGGAGACGCCTAAACTCGTCATTCCCCGCCATGCTCATTCTGCCAATGACGCCGTAACACGTCATTGAGATCAATATTTCAAAAATCTGTGATCGAAATCATATTTCTCCCCCGGAGACCTGAGATCTACTGCTGAGCCCCTCTCAACTGTCCAACGGTTCAAGAGTGCCATCTGGTGGCCGATCGGCGGCTTGCCCAAACAGGAAGTGACGCTCCACAGGAAGTGCTCATCCATATTTGGTCCGGGCACTCGCTATCGTTAGCGGGACTCTAGCTCGACACACTGGACAGCGATCAGTTGCCAATAACTCGATAAACAACATGATTTGGACGTATATACTATTATACAACCTGGAAATGGATCGGATATTTCGACATCCCATAATAGAAAAAATTCTGTTCCACGCTCCCCCAACGGCGCGAGGAAGCCACGGTGAGTTTCCTAAACTCGTCATTCCCCGCCATGCTCATTCTGCCAATGACGCCGTAACACGTCATTGAGATCAATATTTCAAAAATCTGTGATCGAAATCATATTTCTCCCCCGGAGACCTGAGATCTACTGCTGAGCCCCTCTCAACTGTCCAACGGTTCAAGAGTGCCATCTGGTGGCCGATCGGCGGCTTGCCCAAACAGGAAGTGACGCTCCACAGGAAGTGCTCATCCATATTTGGTCCGGGCACTCGCTATCGTTAGCGGGACTCTAGCTCGACACACTGGACAGCGATCAGTTGCCAATAACTCGATAAACAACATGATTTGGACGTATATACTATTATACAACCTGGAAATGGATCGGATATTTCGACATCCCATAATAGAAAAAATTCTGTTCCACGCTCCCCCAACGGCGCGAGGAAGCCACGGTGAGTTTCATTGTTATTTTTTAATGTCTTCGATACGAACTGCTCTGATGATCATATCACCCACACCAGATGAATCATATAACGTTGTCCACGGAATTATAAACGACCCCCCGCCCATCCGGTCAACATCAGATCATACGTAGTAACTTCTAGAAGTACGTCCAGTTGACATTTTTTATCTGGCACCGATCGCTATAAAACTGTATTTCATCATCAATATAATGCATTTGGGGCTATAAATCATGTTCTGGAGAAAGCTGCAGAAAACGACAAAAACATACTTATACTTTAGACCGTATTTTAGTATGAATATGTGAATGAAAAAGTATAACCTTGCTACACCCTGAACAATAGATATAGGACGTTGAATGGGCCATAATAATGTCAATTTAGCAATACAATTTAAAAAGTTATAGCCCTGCAAAGAAGGGGAACTTCTCCATAGTAAATAGAGCTGGCGAAGGATGGTAAATTATGAATTTAACCATGGCGATCAAAGTGTTAACGTAAGAGAGTGCCGTCTTAACAGGTCGTGGGAAATCTCCCATAGGCATTGGATTGGGTGGAGACCTGTGGGGGGTTTCATTGATAAATGTTTGATTACTACGAGCTGTCAGAAGCTAGCACGGCATAGTTCTGACAGCTGTCACTTGTGCTACTGCGAAATAAATGACACGCGGCTTTGTGTTGTCAACTGATAGAAATTGTGCGTTTATTCCGACGATTTCTACAATATAATATATATATAAATAACTGTCTTTTACTAGTACCTTACTACTATGTACTATGTTACTATCCGTATACTACTACCTACCATGCTAATATGTCTATTATACTATGCACTCAGGGTGTAACACTCAAGTTCAACATTATTTGACGAACAATGCCACAAGACATTTTCTCATTCCTGTCAAATAAGTTGTTAACAGATGGACAGTTCCCAGATGACAAGGATGTCTACATCACTGCAGGTGATCAAGTCCACCATGTTGGAAACAGTCCACCAATGGATCAATGCAACCATGAGGAAGCTGATACTCGTGTCCTATAATACATCTCCTCCACGCCCTCCAAACATCATCACTTGGGAGGGTGCATACTGGAGATACAGATGTTTGTCATAATCCTTCTGACTAATTTCCATCACATCAAGCCACTAACAGATACACACCGGTGGGACTCGATTAAAAATGGTAATCGAATGAATTCAAGACTTTATAGTTAATTAATCTAAATTAACCACATTTTAATCGCATATGATGTGAAAAGCAAAATCTTTCAATTCAAATGAATTTTGGTATACGAGTGAATCAATGAATATACATTATACATACGTTTAAGCAGCAACATCCTGTATTAGCTACTACACAGACCAACAGATCAATGCAATTTTTTATAAAGTGCAGCAATTTTAGGAATAATAGATATATACTGTAGCGCAAAGCACCTTTGTAAACTCAAGCACTTTCGAGGTAAAAGTAAAACGCAGTACTTTCAAGTACATTCCAGAACAGTTGAAAAAACAACTCTTGATTGATCTCAATTTCTCTTATTAAATTTTCTTTATGAACAAACCATGTATTATTATTATTTGTTTTTACATTCAACATTTAGCTAATACAAATATGGGAAAAATCTAATTATCTATATCCTAAATGGGTTCAAAATTCACAAAGTTGATATTAGCTGATGTTAGCTAACTCAACCCATAAGAAAAAAACATAGTATCAGACCATAATAATGTACATTTATATTCCATATTATTCCATAAGGTGATGTAAATGGATATTTCACTTTAGTATAATTAAATTTCAGGAAACTTGTAAGTGCATCTTACAAGTACGCTAAGCTAGCGGCCACTGCTGTCTGCTGTCGACATCACCATTCCTCCCAGGTCTCTCGGGATCCTCATTCACTTCCATTAATTTTGACGACCAAATCTAAATGTCATAGGCTACTTCTGTAAGTATAACAAACTACTGCTGCAGACTTCAATAAAACAGACAATTCTGAGTCAAAGGTATGTCTTTGTTTTGGCCTTACATTTTCAGATGTATTACCTTTGAAAAATAAAAGCAGCAATCCCGTACATTTGTTGTGGGTTTGAGTGTGTTGTGTATCTTTGCCTGGAATATTTGCCCAAGGGTACCTGCTGCCTTGATGGAAGAAAGATTCTACTGATCTTGTACACGATACACTACACCACTAAGGTACCCATGTACATGTCAAAATACTTCCCAAAGGTCAGTGAATACCACAACCACAACACCAGAGGGAGCTCCACAAATCATGTTAACCCAGATGTGGCTCAAACAAGGGACTAAACACGTTTCGAATTATGCAACAACAATGTGGAACGCCCTACCCAGTACCCACAGCTGTAAAGGAATGTGAATCACTACCCACTTTCAAAACCACTCTCAAAGAGCACCTACGAGAGGCTGCAATTCAAAAATGGCCCCTGTAAATGTCCAACCCCCCCCCCTCCCAACCCCCTCCAATGTACAGTCCCCCCCCCCCCCCCCCCACCACACCTACCCTACCCTGGATGTAACAGTACCATCTATCTGTGTCAGGATGGAGGTAGGTGAGTTCCAATTGTTGTAGGCAATCACAGAGACGGAGAAGGTATACTCTTGAACAGGTTCGACTTTAATAGTAAAGAACACAAAGGGTAATACTAGGATACTATGCCAAAGGCAAAGGAACGAGAGAATAGATAATGGAGCTTAGTGGTGGTCCAGAACTGGAACCGGCCACGTTATCTCCGAACGCCTATAGTGAAGACCTGACGAATGACGACAAGCAGAGGAAAGGAATGTTAAATAGCCACCAAATACCAACATTCCACACACACACCCGTGACAGCCAATCAGAAGCCAACCCCTAAGTGACAGCACTAAATGACACAAGTCAGAAGCCAACCCACAAGTGACAGCAGTCAGGTGACAGATGACAGAGAAGGTGGGTGGTTCCCGACCGTAGTCAGCAACCAGAACAAATGTAAACAAAACAAAAGTCTTTCTCTGGTCTGCATCCCGTTAACAATTGTGTGTATTGAGCTGTACTGTACTGTACCCATTCTGCAATCTGTTAATAAAGTTTTCATTCAATCAATCAATCTACAAGTCAAACTCTGTATGGACTCGAGACTGAACCCGAACTTTAGTTGGTCAAATAAATTCCAGGTTGTACCTTTAATGTCATGTTTTCCTGTGGCTCTGTATAGCACAATGTGTAGAACATGGCACTAACATTGCCAGGTTGGCGGTTTGATTCCAGTTAGACTAGCAGTAGCCTACAACATGCATGCCAAAGGTGCTTTTGATAAAAGTGTCTACCCAATGGCATATCAGGTAAAAATCTTTTATGAAAAAGGATGACATCAATTTAAAAGTCGACAGACGATCCATCATCACTACTTTCCAATTTGCTACAGGCGATCATCCCAGATATATAATTACTTAAACTTCTATGGTGGAGCAGGTGAGGCACAGCCACCTGCAGATAGCTGTGTCCTTTACCCTGAGCAAGGCACCTGATAAGACATTCCTCCCTCTCTCTCTCTCTCTCTCTCTCTCTCTCTCTCTCTCTCTCTCTCTCTCTCTCTCTCTCTCTCTCTCTCTCTCTCTCTCTCTCTCTCTCTCTCTCTCTCTCTCTCTCTCTCTCTCTCTCTCTCTCTCTATCTCTCTCTTTCACAAACAAGCATGTGATATTGATGTGACCTTGTGAACCTCCTGTACCAAAATGTGAAGAAACGTTATTATCATCTTATTTTCTTTCACTCATTCTTCAAACTCTCTCTCTTTATCTCTTCCTCTCTCTATCTCCTTATCTCTCCCCCCCTATCTATCTATCTATCTCTCTCTCTCTCCCTCCCTCCCTCCCTCCCTCCCTCCCTCCCTCCCTCCCTCCCTCCTCCCTCCCTCCCTCCCTCCCTCCCTCCCCCTCTCTCCTCTCTCTCTCTCCCTCCCTCCCTCCCCTCTCCCCCTTCTCTCTCTCTCTCTCTCTCTCTCTCTCTCTCTCTCTCTCTCTCTCTCTCTCTCTTCTCTCTCTCTCTCTCTCTCTCTCTCTCTCTCTCTCTCTCTCTCTCTCTCTCTCTCTCTCTCTCCACCGCTCCAGCAGGTTCCTTGGGCTGTAGGCTATACACACACTTTTGTGTGTGGGTGTGTTTGTATTTGTGTGTATGTGTATGTTTGTGTGTGCATCTGAGTGTGTGCGTGCATGCTTGTGTGCATTAGTGTGGGTATGTCTGGGTATGAATGCATGTTTTTAAGTGTGTGTGTCTGTGTGCATGTTTATGTCATGGTGACAGGGACACCGTGCAGTATGCCATCCTACAGAGGAAACGTTAAACCAAGATCCTCATTGACTATGGTCATTAAAGAACCCCAGGCAAATATTACAGATCAACAAAGATTCAAGACTAGGCATGTATCATAAAGAGTAGGCATTTATCATATCACATTGTGTATGTGTGTTGTGTGCATAGTGCCAGACATTGTGTATGTGTGTTGTGGTGTGCATAGTGCCAGACATGGTGACAATTCATCCCACGTACTGTAAGCCCAAGGTTATGCTTCACACACGGTGGTGGAGGAAGCAAATGTACAGAACGTAGAATGCTTTGAATGTCTAAAAAAAAAGTACATATAAATGCAAATGACTCATTCATTCAACATCCTAAGGTAGAAACTTTAGTTGTTGTTATCAGCTGCTGACCAACTGTACTCACTAGGGGGCAGTGTTATCAAATCTACAACTCTTTTGGATGCTATCTCAGGCTTGTGCACTTAAAGCTTAGAGTTTGCTGGTCTTTTAAGGCTTGGGACAGCCCCGGCAACTGTTAGTCTTTTATTAAAGACACAGAGGCAACCCCAAGGCTTGCTTTACGAGCTTTGAAAAGAGGGTCAAACATTGATCTGTAATTGTTGTACTCTTTACAATTCCATACTGTATTTTGCCTATTTTCTAGATATCTTTGTAATCGTCACACATTATATGATCTTATCTGATCTTATCTTAAAACCTCTCATACAAACTACAGTGGGGACTTTCACCTTATTCTTCCCATGTTGTGCTGGACAGTAGAGCTAAATCTTGTCAAATCTCGTGAGAAAATCCTTTTTTCTTTTTCTTTTTTACATCAGCTTCAGCGGAATGCCCGTCTGCTTTTACTCCAGATCATCAGCTGTGCATGTGTGCTTCTCTCCGCAGCTGTCACACACATTTTCATGCTTCAATCCTCACTGTTCTGGCACCAGGGGAACCAGCTATGAAACGTGTCCATGTGTCACTCATGTACATGGCAGGTGATTTGATCAAATAATGCTAAAATAAACAAGCCAACCCCTCCCCCATTTTTTTTTTAATTTATTTTTATTATCAGCAGGTTTATCAGCAGGTAAAACACTTCAGCCCCAACCATTGAACAACATTCCATTGGCATCAGCAACAGCCCATATGTGCACCTTTGAAAAAAGTCCATTGAAAGAATATGTTCGGAGACTGAAATCTTTTTTATAATTTTTTATTATTTTCTTTATTATTTATTTTCTTTGGCCAATATGCTGTCATTCCAAGCAGGGGTAAAGAACAGGACGAAGGCTGGTGCTCAGGAACAGATGTTGGGGATGATTTATGAACCCGCAGCCAAGCACAGGGTGAGGTCATGGAGCATTACTGAGAGGTGCCCACCACTATGGACCATGCCAAGGTATAGCGTGGTAGAGAGAGAGAGAGAGAGAGAGAGAGAGAGAGAGAGAGAGAGAGAGAGAGAGAGAGAGAGAGAGAGAGAGAGAGAGAGAGAGCGAGAGAGAGAAAGGGAGAGAGAGAGAGAAAGAAAGAGAGAGCGAGAGAGCGATAAAGGGAGGGAGAGAGAGTGAAAGAGAGAGATAGGGGGAGGGAGAAGGGGACAGAGAGAGGGGGAGATAGAGAGGAAGAGATAGAGAGATAAAAGGAGGGAGGGAGAGTGAAAGAGAGAGATAGGGGGAGGGAGAAGGGGACAGAGAGAGGGGGAGATATAGAGGAAGAGAGAGAGAAAGAGAGAGATAAAGGGAGGGAGATAGAGAGGAAGAGAGAGAGGAAGAGAGAAATAGAGGGAGTTTGAAGAATGAGTGAAAGAAAATAAGATGAGAATAACAACATTTTAAATGGGCTCGTACCGCTCTATCTATCCGATCTCAACTCTCGATACTCGCCCGCTCGTGCTCTGCGCTCACAAAATGCAGGGCTTCTATCGATTCCTAGGGTTAAAAAGAAATCCGCCGGCCACAGAGCCTTTGTCTACCGCACTCCCTACCTGTGGAACAAATTACCTGCTGTCGTGAGGGGCGCCTGCTCTGTCGAAGCTTTTAAATCCATGCAACCCATCTTTTCTCTCTCTCCTTCAACCTACCCTGATCTCACCTGGTCGGGGACTGACCCTTAGATTAATCTGTCTAGTTTAGTTAGGATGTCTATTTGCTCCCATGTCTGCTTTTCTGCAGACATGGGAGAACCTTTTAACCTCTGCCTCTGTCTCAACCGGTCCCATGGAACAGCTTCATACCGTCTTCTGTCTGGCCTGCAGTGCTGAACCTTCTGAGTGGCTTCACCTGCCCCACGGGGCATACGGCCCTGAGCTATTGTCTTGTATCTCATCCTGTATCCATACACCTGCAGTAGCTCTATCTATTACTCAATTTCACAATGTTCTTATATACTATGATTCTACTGTCACCATGTATGCATATGCTCACTACATGTATTTATTGTTCCATCTCCGCCCACTACAAACATGGGAACTCTCTAACCCCCAGGGTTAACCAATACACAGAAGGTTAACCCTTTCACTGCCACACAACAGCAGATTAACCCTTTCACTGCCACACTACAGAAGGTTAACCCTTTACTATCACACTACCGACGGTTAACCTTCTGTAGTGTGGCAGTGAAAGGGTTAAATAGTGCTTCTAGACAGGCATTGCCCAATGCCCCAGTATAGTCTATGTGAAATCACTACCTAGCATCTAGCATATGTAACGGAGGTACCGCAGTCTATCCACAGTCACATGGTACAAGTAGTTTGGTGGCTGTGGATGTTAAGCGGTACTGCAAGTAAAACTCACTCCCCAGAGGCATCCAAACTGAGCGCTTAGGGGGGATATCCTTTCTTGGCGCAGCGGTTTGTGATGTCGGCCCCGGTGCGGGAGACCGGGGTTCAACTCCCACTCAGGGCAATCCCTTAACAGGGGTCGAATAGGAATTTGAAACACAACGCAGAGCAATACGAGACGGGTTACACATACAGTAGTAGCCTTTTCAGTAATGTAACCCACTCATTAATATTCAGCAGAGTAGCTTTTCAACAGTGTAACCAACCCATTCAGTTTCCAGAAGGTGGTTGTGGTCTAGTACGGTAATTTGTTCACCTTTTGACAGGCTTAATGTGGTATGTATAATAGTAACTGGGCGTGGTATCAGAGAGGGATGGTGCGAGCGGAGGTTCACATGGAGGGGGTGGGATGGATCGGGGTGGGATGCGTTAGTCAGGGAACGGGATACCTTGCTGTGTCAAACAGCCAATTACACAGCATGAGGGACTGCAGAGAGAGAGCCTCCACCTCCAACTATACCCAAAACAGCCAGCTGTTCATTCTGCCTGCATGAACTCATGGATATATAACACAGAATTATATAAACAAACTGTATAGCAGCTATATAGTGGGAGAAATCATAAAAGAAAGATTCAACAGAAACATAATTGGGATAGCATTTTCCGAAAGCTGTGTAATGCCTAAATATCTGTATTATGTCACTGACACATTTTGATTGAATACAGATCGGTGCTTAGAGTTTACCACCACTGTTCCTGGATCCTAGCTGTATCTCCAAGTAAAGGCTGTCATCATTCGTCTTGCCAAGCCCGAGGAGGAGGAAGAGGAAGAATAAGAGGAGGAACAGGAGGAGGAGGGCGAGGAGGAGAAAGAGGAGGGCAGGAAGAGGAGGAGGAAGAGCAGGAGGAGGGGGTGAGGAGGAGGTTGAGGAGCAGGAAGAGGATGAGCAAGAGGAGGAGGAAGAAGAAGAGGAGGAAGAGAATGAGGAAGAAGAGGAGCAGGAGGAGGTGGAGAAGGAGGAAGAGTAGGGCGAGGAGTAGGAAGAGTCGCACTATCGCAGGACCTTAGCATGTCTTTTACCATGCATTTTAAACTTTATTTACATTATACCTGTTATGTCTTATTCTTATTACTTGTATTATTGCACAATCGCTGCGGGCATGACCACCCGCATTTCACTGTAGGCCTATGCCCTGTATGCCGTGACAAATAAAACTCTTGACTTGACTTGAAAGAGGAGGAGGAAGAGGAGGGCGAGGAGCAGGAGAAGGAGGAGGAGCAAGAGAAGGAGGAAGAGAAGGGCGAGGAACAGTAAGAGGAGGAGGAGGAAGAGAAGGGCGAGGAGCAGTAAGAGGAGGAGGAAGAGGAGGAGGAAGATGAGGGCGAGGAGCAGGAGAAGGAGGAGGAGCAGGAGAAGGAGGAAGAGGAGGAGGAAGAGGAGGGCGAGGAGCAGGAGAAGGAGGAGGAGAAGGGCGAGGAGCAGTAAGAGGAGGAGGAAGAGGAGGAGGAAGAGGAGGGCGAGGAGCAGGAGAAGGAGGAGGAGCAGGAGAAGGAGGAAGAGGAGGAGGAAGAGGAGGGTGAAGTGCAGGAGAAGGAGGAGGAGCAGGAGAAGGAGGAAGCAAAGGGCGAGGAGCAGTAAGAGGAGGAGGAAGAGGAGGATGAAGAGGAGGGCGAGGAGCAGGAGAAGGAGGAGGAGAAGGGCGAGGAGCAGGAAGAGGAGGAGAAAGAGGAGCAGGAGAAGGAGGAAGAGGAAAGGAGGGTGAGGTGCAGGAGGAGGAGAAGGAGGAGGAGCAGGAGAAGGAGGAAGAGGAGGGCGAGGAGCAGGTGGAGGAGAAGGAGGAAGAGGAAGAGGAGGAGGAAGAGAAGGAGGAAGAAGAGGGCGATTGTTGTTTGCATCTCATGCAAATGGGCCGAGCCAAGCGGATGCGGCAATCACAGCCCCTTCTCAGATATAGCCTACTGCTCCACGTTCCCACCGAATGGATTTGCTTGTGGATAATAACATCCTGGGCCCCGTTCCCCGTACCTGGCTAACTGAGTTAGCCGGATAATTTCCAGCATAGCCTGACTTAAGCCGGACCTTTCTGTTCCCCGACGCTTGATTGTCTAAATCACCATGACAACAGATCAAAAAGTTTGAGCCTGGTCGAGAGCAGGGTTTAGTTCAGTTAGCTGGATAACCTGCATGGCCACGCCCCCGCAAAGAAATGCCAGCTCGCTTCCTGAAATGATTCTCACAGTCTAGATCTGCATTATACCATTCTGAATTATGTTTCTGTGCTTCGTTTTCCTAGAGGGGGCTTTTGAAATGTATAATAATAGAACTAAATGCTGATAATAAATCATATTCAGCCTATAGATTTACTTTGTCCTAAATAAAATAATGCACGTCATATACGGCGCTCGGAGTCGCGATACACGCTGCATGTGGTTATTTTAATAACGGCGCATTGCAAATGTGAATCCCGCAGGGATATTTTTAATGAATGAAACCTATCGGCCGTTTGGCTCTAATTAGTTTCATATATTCTCCGCTGTAGATTTTCTTAACGGAGCGCCCGGATTGTGTTTCATTCAAGCATAAAATTGAAGTGTCTATGCGTGGATTGTGGTTTTTGTGGATTATGAATTACGAGGACTCTGAGGATTGTTGAATTGTATCATCACTCACACGTTATTGTGATATTGTAACTGGGATTAAAATGTCTGATGAGATGCGCTGTTTGACGGATTTGAGATATTGAATGAGCCGTTGACGTCACATTAATGCATTTGAGAATAAAGAGATAAAACTTCATTCAAAAGAAAAATATTCGAAACACGGGTCTCTTGTGCATTGATGGATACACAATGGATATATCCCGTCTGGCACAGTGGTGCAACGGCCAGTGTTCGCTCCTGGCAAGCGGGCGACCCGAGTTCGAGACCCCGTGTTTCCAATATAATTTTTTTGGAATATAATATTAATGATTATACGCAAAAGTAGCCTAGTTTTAAGTTAAAATATTATAAATCTACATGCATTGAGGATGTCATTCTTTATATAGCTCTCAACGTGCACCAAATTGAATTATTCCTACATTGCAAAAAGAAGAAAAATACTAGAAGAAGTGGGATTCGAACGCGGGTCGTCTGCGTGAAAGTCAAAACAACGAACCGTCACACCACAGTGCAGATAAGTAAAACATCCACCATACATCAATCAATGGGTAAGAGAGCCGTATCCTTATTCTGTATAACAGTTGAACTAATTATTTTCGCTAGCAAGATCTCATTTGATTATCCATTCCATAAACCTACTGCCAGCAGGCAAGTTTAAAGAAATATAATCTGATTGATTGGGGTAATGAGGGACTTAAAATTAGCCTATAGATTATGCATTTAACTTGTCGGCGAGGCTATTGAGCCGTACTGCAATCTGTTAATAAAGTTTTAAATCAATTAATCAATCAATGCCATTAGAAAATCAGGATTTCTGCTATCGATACTTGCTGGCTTTTCAACTGAAGCGGCCGTGCGCACTTATCCTGGGTCTCAAGTCTGGTTCGAGTTAACGAGACTGAATCCACCTTCGAGGAACAGGAAAATCCCGGCTTCAAACATCGGGTTAATTGAATCTGGATAATGGGACTCTTGATCGACTTAGTTGAACCAGGTACGGGGAATAGGGCCCAGGAGGTGTTGATAACGTGTGGTAGATACACTCCTATCCGAGCTATTCTCAGTCCTCGCTCCACAATAATAATAATAATAATAATAATAATAATAATAATAATAATAATAATAATAATAATAATAATAATAATAATAATAATAATATTACACTTTATTTTAGGGCTTGACGTTAACACCGGCCACCGGCCAAATGCTGGTAGAATTCGGCTGTGGCCGGTAACTCCGTCATTCTACCGGCCACAGTGGCCGTGACTTTTTTTCTATGAAAAAAAAACATTGTAGTCTACAAAAGGTATCGGCAATAATTAGGTCAATCCAAGTGATACTACATAATACTACAACTCCCACATCAATTCGGAAAAGTGCATTACTGGCCAGATCCTGGTAGTGGTGCTGTCTCGAGAATGGAGTACTCCTTGTTTTCAGACTGGATGTAAATTTTTTTCATTCAGGCCTACTTTTTCTGTTAGCGTGAAGCTATGCCTTCATCAGATCGCATGGAATACCTTTTGCGACGCCGAATTCAGTATGCAGTAAAGGAATATAGCATCAGCCAATGGACATATCGATCTACCAAATGGCGATCAATAACTGGGAAATCCTTTTTGGGATCCAACCGGCCACAGGTAAGAACGATTTCATGTAGATTTCATGCTGATTAGGCCTTGTTAGCATAGCCAACCAGCCGATGAATGAATGAAAACTTTATTTAACAGATTGCAGAATGGATACAATACAGTACGGCTCAATACACACAATTGTTAAGGGGATGCAGACCAAAGACGTTTGTCTTGTTTACATCAGGGTCCCTCATTTTCAATTTATAGTGACATTTATGACATACACAACATACATGACATCATGACACATCAGTGTATGATGCTACAATAACGAATGCCGTTATTGGTAATCAGGAGCAGATTTAGGATTGTAGGAGATCCGGGGCTTAGCCCAGATAGGTGCCCGCGTGAGCGGGCATGGATTTTTTTTACTTCGACACCACAACCTTTAACTTATACCACCAACTTAAAGCGGACAAAAGGCACTAGAGAACACTTAAATTCACACCCTTTAATTAATGAAGCAAACTATAATAATTTATAATAATAATAATAATAATAATAATAATAATAATAATAATAATAATAATAATAATAATAATAATAATAATAATAATAATAATAATAATAATAATAATAATAATAATAATAATAATAATAAATAATAATAATAATAACAATAATAATAATAATAATAACAATAATAATAATAATACACTGTGTTTGTATAGCACCTTTCATACAAGAATTGCAGCTCAAAGTGCTTCACAGCAGTACAAAAAGACAGGCATAAAATGAGCACAACATTGGCAGATCAAGAGCAATGCATAAAGTGCAGACATAAAGCATAAAATAGATAGCAGTAAAATAGACAAAGTCAAGGTAAGACATAGAACATTAAATCACATAGTTTTTCATATTAGGATCTAAGATCTAGGGTTAACTCGCCGAACGTTGAGCACCAGGACCCCCGAAAACCAGAGTATAGTCGGGTTTTCATCGTTGTTTCTTTTATTCGATATTTCCATTCATAAAGACATGCCGGCAGCCTGTGTTATCACTGGGGATGGGTCTGAGATCTCAAAAGTCCAATACCGCCGCCTAACAACTTGCGGCCGCTATTGCACTCCATTTGAAATGATGTGGCTTGGTGTCTGTCATTTTGGAAATGACACCAGACCACCCTGAAACTACACTCATATTCACGACGGTATAAAACGGAAATGTATGGATGGAAAAATAGCTATAATATAATATAGCTTTAGGCCTGCAAACACAGCCACGTATCCCCATGTTAAAAGGCGCTGGCCTTTCAACAGTAACAGTAAACAGCGCCATCTGGCGCTGTAAGTGTTAATATGCGTCTTTGTTTACGGTTTGATTATCACTGATACAAAGTAAAATAGTGCAGTGCAATAAAATAGTTAGTAAAATAGAATAAAATAATGCAATAGTGCATTGCAATAAAATAGTTATCATCGTATTTTTTCGGGAGGCCGGTAAGGAGTGCATTACAGTAGTCGAGTCGGCTTGAGATAAAGGCATGGATCTGGTTTTCAGCGTCGTTTTGATTTATAAATGGCCGTACTTTAACTATGTTTCTAAGGTGGAAGAATTATGTTTTTGTCAACTTGTTGATTGTGATTTAAAGCTTAGGTCTGAGTCTACCATAACACCAAGACTTAACTCACTCAAATACAGTTAGCAGCTGGATAGACTACAGATGGAAATTAGATTCTGCTAAATCTGGTGCAAACATATTTTCATGTAACAATGATTAATTGTAAAAAAAAAATAAAAAAATGTAATCGATTCAGGGCTTTTCAGAAAACATTCGGGGCTTGAGCCCAAGGAGCCACCCCCTAGCCCCGCCCCTGTTGGTAATGAATAATCAGAAACGACGTTCCCCCCCTTTCATGCATTCATGGTGGAACATGATACCGATCATATGCATTTTGATTTTAAACATATTCATCATCACGCTATAAAATGGGAACGTATTGATGAAAAAATTATTTAGTGTGATGATTTTTGGCTGGTGAAAATGCTGAGTGGCTAGTGACTTTGGAAAACCACTAGCCACAGTGGCTAGTGAGCCAAAAAGTTAATGTCAAGCCCTGTCCACCTTTCATACAGAAACTGCAGCGCAAAGTGGTTCAGAAAAGAAAAAAGACAGGCATAAAATTAGCACATAAAGTGCAGACATATAAAATCACAGTTTTTCACAGTACGATCTAACATCCCAACAGGCCACCTTGTTTGATTCAGTTTTAAATAGACAATAATAAAAAGAGTAAGATAAAATAGACAGAGTAAAATAGTGCTAGTGCAGTGCAATAAAGTAGTAGAATAGAATAGACATAAAATTAGCACATAAAGTGCAGACATATAAAATCATTTGTTTGCAGTGAAATAAAATTGGATTACTGTTCAACAGTTCAAAGTCGTCTTTACCTTCTCTGTTTGGTATCCATGGTTTAAAACGTGACAGTCTTCCCTCCTTTTTGATACCCACTTTGACGCTTCGAAATTCCCACTCACAATAGGCGAATGAACTTCCTACTACAGTCAGGACAGCTGAAACCCTGCCAATCTTCCGCCATCAACTAAAAACACACCTCTTCAAGCTATATCTGAATTTCTTTTTAAAAGCCTAACCCTCTTACTTATTGTGTTTTTACTATTATGTACCCTACCATGCTACTATTCTTATACTACTACCTATCTTGCTAATAGTTTATACTACTATGCACTCAGAGTGTAATCTGCCAGAGATGTGCCCCTCTTGGTGACCTGTGACAATCTGTAAGTCACTTTGGATGAAAGCGTCAGCTAAATGACTAAATTGTATAGTAAATTTCAGGGACATGCAGAGGACTTTAGAGGGGCAGGTGCTCAAAAGCTGAAAAGGGCACTGATCCCCTGTGCGAGTTATTTTTGGGGGCCCTTTTTGGTGGGGGGGGGCTTTTTATGCTTTTTGGGGGGTTTTGGTGATCAAATATTGAATATTGTGTGAGGATTCGCCTGTTCCCTGAACTTTTCCCTGTCTACTCTCTCTCACCAGCCCCCACCCTTGCGATGATTTACTCTCCTCTACTCTTCACCAGCCCCCACCCTTGGACTACCTTCACGCAGCTGTCATAGTTTATGATTAGCGCCCCAGAGGGCTTTATATACCTGGACCTCCCTTCCAGTCCTGGTCGGGTCGTTCTGTATCTATGTTCACTCTGTGTTCATGGAGTTCTGTACGGTTACCATCCTGTACGTTACCATCTCCTGCCGCGTCTCCGGCGTGAGACGACGTGCCAGCCATCACCACCTGTCGCTGTTTGCCTGGAGTGGGACACCGTCTTCGCTCTCTAATTCTCTACGGGAGGTTTTCCAGTGTTCCCACTCCAGACGTCAAGCCGGCGCGCATCGCTCCCTATTTCCACGGGAGGATGCGTCTCTTCGCCCCGGTCCCCTGGGACCCCTGTGTTCTGCGCTGCCCGTCTGCAGCATCCGAGGAGGATCTCCGTGCCAGGCCTGGAGTGGTGTTCCCACTCCAGACGTCAAGCCGGCGCGCATCGCTCCCTATTTCCACGGGAGGATGCGTCTCTTCGCCCCGGTCCCCTGGGACCCCTTTGTTCTGCGCTGCCCGTCTGCAGCACCCGAGGAGGAGGAAGAGGATCTCCGTGCCTGGAGTGGGACACCGTCTTCGCTCTCTAATTCTCTACGGGAGGTTTTCCAGTGTTCCCACTCCAGACGTCAAGCCGGCGCGTCATCGCTCCCTATTTCCACGGGAGGATGGCGCCTCTTCCCCCCAGCCTCCGCTGTCGGGCCCCTGTCTCCGTACCAGGCCTCCGCCGTCGGGCCCTGGCCCCGTGCCAGGCCTCCGCCGTCGGGCCCCTGTCCCCTTGCCTCCGCCGTCGGAACCCTGTCCTCATCCCTGTAAGCATCTCTGGCCCTCGCCCTGTCCAAGGCCTTAACCCTGTTCTCTGTCCCTGTCTCCAGCCCGCCTCTCCGGGCCTCTGTCCCTGTCCCCCTCTCTAGTGCCCCTGGTCCTGGTCCTTGACTTTTAGCCCTGGCCCTGTCCCTTAGCCTTAGTCCTTAGCCTGTTCGCCTCTTAAAGGCACAGTGCTGCATTTTCCTTATTTCTTTGACTCTAGTGTTTTTGTGTTCTCCCTTAAAGGGACTGTGCCGCCTTTTGTTATGTAATAAATAAATGCCCTGTTTTGGCTTACTCTCATACGTGTCTTGTGTTGTGCGATTGGGGTCGGTTACAAACCATAACATATTGGACAATAATAATCAGTGCAGGAGCTCACTTATCCCTGAAAGACACTTTTATCACTGACTTAAAAGGCCCATACATAAGGGAATAAGTGCTTACCCTACAGACCCCAAGAAGTGCTGTATATTCTGTATTGTTTAATATAAAATAATTATATATTTGTTTAAACTTGGCATAAAAAGGGCACTTTTTTATGAGGCACAAAAGGGCAGGTGCTCGAGCACCCGTTGGGCTCTATATGTGTGCACGTGCCTGGTCAAGTTAGCCGCGGAGGAACGGATGGAGGTTATATCGCTGCCAAACTCTATATCAGGGATCGTCACGCAGGGGGGGCAGGGTTC
>NC_140179.1:73084763-73167263 GCF_963971535.1 Notolepis coatsorum
TGCAAACGCACGGATACAATTCCCAAAGGGCTCAGCTGACCTACCACACATGAATTTCCCCAAGACCACAAACGGGAGAATGTTTGAGAAACAATAAGAAATACTTTATTACAGGAAATATATATATAGCATACAAGTTCATAAACCTAGATAAATAACTACTAACTAACCTAATCTAAAAGACCAGTGCCCGTAGGCCTAGGGTGAATAAAAGAGGAAGCGCTTCTCTGCACTGTAGGCCAACCCCAAGCGTCTACTCCCACCCCCACTATCTGTTCTGCCCCTGAAGCACTGCACACGTGGGAAATGGTGCTGATACTGCACCCAGGTCTGGAAATGGTCACAAACTAATCCAGAATCACACTGCACACAAACATAGCCTGAGAATATAAATACCACACATCTGGTCTCAGGGAGTCACAGCACATAATCAAGTACTATTAGGAACAATACACACTGGTGGCACACAGCAAAAATAAGGGGGCATGTCTAGGGTAGTGGGTATGGGGTGCTACGAGGTTTAGGTCTGGGGACAGAATGTTCCTCCCACATCCTAGCCTAGGTTGGGGCAGTGAAAAGCGCTGGTCATAGTTGGTAGACAATACGACAAAAAGGATATAACGCGGCCCGGAGGCGCATGGGCAGGGAGGGTCTCTCCCCCCCTCGCTCTCTCTCCCACGGCCCCGGCCTGGAAAGCGTTCCGACAGGGACCGGGGAATAGGGTACTTCTTAGTACAGAGCAGACCAGGGTAATGCGGTAGTGTCCTCCTGGCGGCAAGGAAATAGCACAGTTAATTACACACGTCGAGCTCCTACGTTCATTTGTTAGTCAAATGGCCGCCCCGTTGTACTGCTCTCCAACGAGCGGGCCCATGTTAATAGTAGCAGCGTTTCAGCACGCAGTGCTCTCAATTCTCTTCAATTGTAATATCAGTTTGTATTATCCAAAGTTCCTTATAGCACAGTTCATATTCCTTTTACTGATAGCTCGGGAAACAGTACATTCATCCAGCGCAGATATACCGATACTTTGTGTTTACTCACGGCGTGTAGCGTGGCTACAATGTCTCTCTCTTGGTTTCGGCTCCACTCGTTCCCCAGAGAGAAAGTGAACACAGCAGGCTTGGAGCAGTAAGTATCTTACGTGGAACAAGGCACGAGAGAAGGGTAGCGTGTCCTCGTATTTCCGCAGTTCCGCGTTCCTGGTGTCGTCCGTGCGACTCTGCTCTGCCTACTGCCAAACATGAATCCTCCTTTCAACAGCGCCCCGTCCTTCCGGGCACCGCCCCTCCACGCCAGCCAGCCAATCCATCTCCTGCTCCCTCCAGCGGCACACCCCGGCTGCGTAAGAAAGAGGGACCACATGTGTAGACTGTACAAGTGCAAATAGGTTATCCCCCCCTGGTGGCCCCGCACTCGCCTGCTGTCACTGGCCTCTGCACATATCACCATCCCCACAGGACGGCTGCCCACGCTCCCACCGGGACTCCATGGACCTCATCTAAGAGGGAAGAAGGGACAGCATGGCGCAGTACTGCGATAGGAGAGTCCAATACACAACACAGTCGGAATTACACTTGCCTGTTAAAGCGGCCAGGTAAGCATCTAGGTCCTCATCAGGACCATCACTGGGCGTGTCCTCCTCTCAGGGTCCCGTAGGTACATCAACACACATACATACAGAAACACACATACCCCCACCCGCGACACTATGACCCCAGCATTTCCACAAGGGGATTAATAAAGATCCATGTATCATATCTTATATTATATTACTGTTGAACAACAAATATTCCAGTCCGAGGATAGCTCTTCTCCTTGCTATTTGTTTTACTAGCTTTATGATTCATGGCTTGTTACCAGACTCAATATTGTCTGTTCTGTTAGTGCCAGTTAATAAGGACAAAGCTGGTACAGTTGGCAGCCAGGGCCGGATTAACGACCTGGCCGTCCGGGCCGCGGCCCGTGGGCCTCTAGTGATGAGGGGCCTCAAAAAAAATAATAATTTAAATTTTTAATTTTTATTTTTTTTGGAGGCCCCTCGTCACTAGAGGCCCCAAAATGTTTTTTTTTTGTATTTTTTTTTTTTTTATTTTTTAAACAAACACATAAACAAACATGACAACACACGATAAGATATACAAGCATTAGTTGACAGTGCACATCCAATGAAATCACCATTTAGTTAATTGTCTTATACAGGATATACCCCTAATACCTGTTATCTAAAAACCTATACACATATGCTCTAGCTTGTACCCCCCCCCCCCCCCCCCCAACCCTCCCGGACCCCCCATTGGATAATCCAACCATTATAACTTGTTCCTAACCATACACTACCATTATATGCTAGCTTTTATTCTTTCCACCACTTCTCACCACATTGTCATTTTGGATTCATTGAGACCCAAAATTCTTGCTGTAGATATTTCTTGATAAATCACATCGAGATATGTAAGAATCCAGACCTTCCGGCAATTTTTTTCCGGTTGAAACCATCGTGATGCTTTTTTTTTTTTTTTTTTACTTTAATTTAAAAAAAAATTGAAGGCCCCTCGTCACTCGAGGCCTTTTGGAGGCCCCTCGTCACTAGAGGCCCCAAATATTTGTTTATCTTTTTTTAACTTTTATTTTTAATTTTTTTTGGAGGCCCCTCGTCACTGAGGCCCCACATTTTTTTATTTTTTTTTTTATTTTGGAGATCGATGTCATACTGTGACACTGAAATGAAAACATATTTCATCAACAAAAATATTTCATCAACTAAAATATACAGTACGTCACACCCTGCCGTCTGCAAGTGGCTAATCTTGAGTATTTTTTCTCCTCTTCACTGTGCGTGCGTGCACGTGTGTATGTGTGTGGGGGGGGCCTCCACAATAATCTGGCCCAGGGGCCTCTGAAGTCTTAATCTGGCCTTGGCCCATACTGTAGCTCTAGTCAGCGTACTGTCTAAAGTCCTAGAAAGATTAAATTAGTTAATTAACTCCACAGATAACTGGTTTGGTTTTAAGGCCAACCATGACACTGACTTGGGTATATATTCCTAAATAACGTGCGGCAGCAGGATTAATAGCATTAACGTTAGTTCGGCCAGAGAAACTAATTATACTAATTAAAATGGTTAGACCTGCAAGATTTGTACTTTGCACTTTGTAGGTCTGCATTTTAAATGCAAGGAGTAAAAAGTATGTTCTGAAATGTAATTGAGTAAAAGTACAAGTATACAAACGTAATAATACAAAAGAGTAAAGTACAAATCCCCCAAAACAGTACTTAAGTATTGCAACAAAGTACAATTACTCAAGTACTTTACACCCCCGGTTCCCAGTAATGGATTCTGTTTCCTTAAAGTCATGATCAAGTCTGTTCTCGATATCAAGTCTCATTCACGTGGCATGATGCACTTTGACCATTCATGATATAACAGTGTGTCGACTACGGACGGCAAAAACCTGTCCGGAATTCTCCCCCCCCCCCCCCCATTGTAGCTCGAGAAGGAGAGCTTATTTTAGCGTCGATTTCCTGAACTGGTCGTGATCCAAAGACAAAGATAGAGTTACACTTTGGAAACAGATATAGGGAGGAAAGTGAGTAATGTGTGAACTACACATTGGAAATAGATATAGGGAGCGAAGTGAGTAACGTGTAAACAAGAGAGACGTGCGAGAGAGACCCTCGCTGTATAAACACCACGGAGCATTTTGATTTCCTCTTGGATCTGAGCGAAGACCTTGATGTAATGGATGTTTGTTGATACTCTGTCTCGCATCCGTTGAACTCTGTGATCGGTGGTAAGTGTGTAGATGGCCACAGCAGGTGGCCGGAGTCAAACACTTGACTGTAAGATGAATTAAATTCAGCACACTGTTCCGGGGCCCCTGGGAGGTCTCAGTGTTTAGAGAGGAATTAATCATTAAGTGACTCAGACGACTCTGTGGTCAGTGGTCTTTGTTTTCACTGTGCGGCCGTGTTGGGATGGTTTTAATGTAGGTCGTGCTCCAGTGTAAACACACTCAGGAAACAAGCGTTTGGGCCGGGATGTGTGGGGAATTGAAGTGTTTGTTTCTCACTGTGAAATTAAGTGTGTGTGTGTGTGTGTGTGTGTGTGTGTGTGTCTGTGTCTAAGCTATATAATAGAACTTGGTGTGTGTGTGTGTGTGTGTGTGTGTGTGTGTGTGTGTGTGTGTGTGTGTGTGTGTGTGTGTGTGTGTGTGTGTGTGTGTGTGTGTGTGTGTGTGTGTGTGTGTGTGTGTGTGTGTGTGTGTGTGTGTGTGTGTGTGTGTGTGTGTGTGTGTGTGTGTGTGTGTGCGTATGTATGTGTGTATGAGTACAGTGTGTGTGTGTGTCTATATAATATAACTTGGTGTGTGTGTGTGGGTGTGTGTATGTGTGTATGAGTACAGTGTGTGTGTCTATATAATAGAACTTGGTGTGTGTGTGTGTGTATGAGTACAGTGTGTGTGTCTATATAATAGAACTTGGTGTGTGTGTGTGTGTGTATGTGTGTATGAGTACAGTGTGTGTGTCTATATAATATAACTTGGTGTGTGTGTGTGTGTGTGTATGTGTGTATGAGTACAGTGTGTGTGTCTATAGAATAGAACTTGGTGTGTGTGGCGGTTAGGTGGCCGAGCGGAGATTGCGTTCGTCACCAGCCCCGGAGCTCACAGCTCACAGCTCCGGGGTTGTCACCAGCTTGGCTGGCCGTCTGCACTAATACAATTGGCTGTATTAGAGGGTGGGAGAAGCTGGCGGGGTGGGTCCGGGTCGTTGTAAACAGCGACTCCTACAGTTCGGTCGGGGCGCCTGCTAAGCGCGGATTGGACTTGAGGGGGATAGTGTGGTCCTCCCACACGCTACGCCCTCTCAATGAGAATCCGCGCTGCCAGGTGAAAAGAAGCGGTGATTGGCTGGACGTGTGTCGGAGGAAGCACGTGGTAGCCTCCACTCTCCCAGATGATCTGACTGTGGGGGGTAAGTGCGCAGCGACCAGGAAGGGACTGGGAATTGGCATACGACTAACATTGGGATGGGAGAAAAATCGGAGGAAAATGGAGGGGGAAAAAGACAAATAAAAAAAAAAAAATAACTTGGTGTGTGTGTGTATGTGTGTATGAGTACAGTGTGTGTGTCTATATAATAGAACTTGGTGTGTGTGTGTGTGTGTGTGTATGAGTACAGTGTGTGTGTCTATATAATAGAACTTGGTGTGTGTGTGTGTGTGTGTGTGTGTGTGTGTGTGAGTGTGCATGGCCGCCTAGTTATAGTTGAAAGTGGGGGTGCAAGAATATTATTTTTATAAAAAAATATTTTTGTATTATTTTTTTTTTTTTTAATTATTTTTTTGACAGGCAAGGGGTGGTTTGGAGGGTGTCCGGCACGACCCCCTCCATGGCAGATTTTTTTTTTTAAATGTAATGAACCTGTACGTGCAATTTCCTGCAATATAGAGCCTTCAATCTTGACCAATAAAGCTGCTCTTTTCACTATAAAACTCAGTTTATATTGCAGTATGATAGCCAATTACTATAATAATAATATATTATACTGTATATACACTGTATATTGATTTTTCGCTCATTCATTTTTATTAAATCAATCTCCTTTCAAATAGGCCAAGTTTTTAATAAGAAAGAGAAAAAAGATATATTTCCATTACCTGTAAATCTTGTGTCTCTTTCTCTCCTTCTCTGCCTCCTCCCTGAGTCTGCAGTGCACAATCATGACATCGATATCAAAAAAAAAAAAAAAGTAAAAAAAAAAAAATTGAGGCCCCTCGTCACTATAGGCCCACGGGCCGCGGCCGTCGTTAATCCGGCCCTGCTCGTCTGCCATATAGATAGCGATAGCGTTAACGTTTGGAAATGAAGTCAACGTCATCCAGCTGAGCTCACACCACATATCTAGATAACGTTAGCTAGCGGCTAGCACTAAAGCTAACGCCAACCAGAGAGGGAAACGTTATTATTATTTATTCGAGGAAACCGTATGATTGACCAGATCGCAATTCGGGACCGTGAAACACTTTTATGTATTGCGTGGTAGAACCGTAGAAGTTCTACTACCACTCAATAGTAACTTATGTCTAACATAATCCTTTTATTTGAACAACTTACTGGAAAAGCCTGCCTGCCTCACTGCCTGCCACCAATATTATGACACACTCTGTGAGCTTTGATATTTACACTGACTCCTGCCTGCAGCCAGACTGCAGCGCTGTGAGGCAGTGAGCCAAGCTCTACGCGCTGGAGATAGGAGGAACTGGATCAAACCATAATGGGGCAGGGGGGGGGGGTTCGCAATCTTTGGAAACTTAAAAACGTGTTATTAAGTGTCATTGCGTATTATTAATTTGATTGAAATTACGTAGTTATGCTTAGATTTATATATTGGGGGGGGGGTATATCATATTTTTCATATGATCAAAAAGTGGTGGAGCAAGATCATATCCTTGCTCCCCCAAGTTCAATAGTGGGAGAGCACGTGCATCGTCTGCTCTATTGCGCAGGCGTCTATGTGAGTGTGTATGAGTACAGTGTGTGTGTCTATATAATAGAACTTGGTGTGTGTGTATGAGTGTGTGAGTACAGTATGTGTGTCTATATAATATAACTTGGTGTGTGTGTGTGTGTGTGTGTGTGTGTGTGTGTGTGTGTGTGTGTGTGTGTGTGTGTGTGTGTGTGTGTGTGTGTGTGTGTGTGTGTGTGCGTGTGTGTGTGTATGTGTGTATGAGTACAGTGTGTGTGTGTGTGCGTGTGCATGTGTGTGTGTGTGTGTGTGTGTGTGTGTGTGTATGTGTGTATGAGTACAGTGTGTGTGTGTGCGTGTGTGTGTGTGTGTGTGTGTGTAAGTGTGCACATGTTGTGTGCTACGGTCTTGGAACCCTCCCACTCGCTCCCACTCACCCCTGAGCATCCAATCAGCCCAGATGGCCTGTCATCGTGACATGTGTTTGGTGTGGAGCTGAGGGTGAAGAAGTGCGCAGGGCCCGGGGGGAGCCATCTACCAGCCATTTATTCTCACTTTGCTTATCCTTACATTTCAACACCCAATCTAATTTCTAAATTGACCGCATAACTCTACAAGAGTACAGCCTAGCACATACCGTATGGGCTAATCATCTCAGTGTGCAAACCAGTTTTATTACTTACATTTACATTTACATTTAGGCTACGTTTAGACGGAGAGAGTCTGAACAGAAACCGCAAAAGTCGTCTTACGGTCTCACTTTAAATTTTGCGTTTAGACTAGTGTTTTGGGATGGAATTCTGCGTGCAGACGAGACTGTAACGACTCGAGACGGCGGAGCCTCGCTGTCACACGATTGGCGCATATGTCACATGACGTGCTGTGAAGACCCGCCCTACTCTGCCTCTGATTCGCAGACTGTGGGTGGGGAATGTGATTGGACCAAAGCAGAGTCACTCACAGACAGTGGGTCCAGTACTAATAGTTGTGATAGCCGCGGGACAGATTCTTGTGTATTTAAAAGTACTGCCAATGTAGCCTTCAGGTGATCGCCATGGATAGAATCAGACATGCTTTGTTTACGCTTCTAGGCTACTGGCGCATGCCTGTGATGTAAGCAGTACGCGCGACGAGAGCCTTGACAACCCTCTCGTCATCGTTTTATGCGGTTTGACAGTTTAGATGATAGCGCAAAGGTTTATCGTTTCTAGGAATTCCACCCTGGAAGGTGGTCTCACTTTTTTACGGTTTCACCCCGTAAAAACGCAGTTTCCGTATAAACGAAAGGCACATCCGAAAAAATATTTTTGCGGATTCACCTGCTAGCGTTTCCGTCTAAACAGGGCCTTAGTCATTTATCTGATGCTTTTATCCAAAGCAACTTACAAGTTCTGTACGACAAGTCAGCAGGAAGGGTACAACTCTAAGGTTGAGTGATATTGTTCGTCAAACACTGTCGAACTTTTGTGAACTAAGCACTCGCCTACCACATTGGAGGGGGTTGGGTTTGGACATTTACAGGGGCCAGGTTCTCAAGTTCAAGTTTCTTTAATAGTTGTCATACAGAAGTACAAAATACTTTTATACAAAATGCTTCTTACTGTTACGCTCCAGAGACTGTGCAAGACAAGATAAGTATGAAATAAAATAACATAGTAAAATTAGAAGTAAAAAAATGAGGTCACAGTGTTCAGTTTAGACATATGTACAATGTTCGATGCAGAATAGACGTAACTGAGTTACCATATAATATACAATACTGTGCAGTGTACTAATATACAATACTATATAGTGCAAGGCAGAAATGGGATGAGGTGCAATTTAGGTACAATTGCAGTCTCCCGTAGGTGCTCTTTTAGAGAGGTTTTGATGGTGGGTAGTGATTCACATTCCTTTACAGCTGTGGGTAGGGCGTTCCACATTGATGTGGCATAATTGCGAAACGTGTTTAGTCGCTTGTTTTTTGGGATTTTGGCATAACGACTAAATTGGGATGGGGGAAAAATACAGAAAAGCACCCCACATTTTTTATATAAAAATTAAATTTGAAACAGTGTCGAAATTGAGTGCTACACTCTGAGTGCATAGTCGTATAGACCAGGGGTTCCCAAACTTTTCAGGCCAGGACCCAGAAAATAAGGCGTCAGAGAGCCGCAGCCCAATTCACATCGTCAGGCTTTTTTTTTTTTTTTTTTTGTCAGGTGACCGATTTTTTATGCCAAATATCACTTCAATCCTATTAAGTTAGTTCAAGTTAGTTATTCATTTATATGTGCTATTTATGAGAGGGCTAACTTGTTGCAAAATAATAATGATAATAATAATAGCCTCATTAAAATACTATTGTTGCTTCGGTTGTTTTCAGCATTTTATGTGCATAATCTGTTATTTAGTTTGAAATGTTCGTTGAAATAAGTAGATTTTCCGTTTTTGTTTATTTATTAAGTTAATATAAAACCATATAGTCACATTTTAGAATACAATAGAATAGAATTTTAGAATACAACCAGAAACACTGTCCTGGCCTGCTTCTAAGTTCAGTGGCCTGACACATTTTTTTATTTTTTTTTTTATTTTTTTTTAAATGATCTCGCGGCCCACCTGTGGCTGCCGACTTTGGGAACCACTGCTAGACATTAGCATAGTAGGTAGTAGTATATAGGCATAGATAGTATCGTAGACATAGTAGCAAAGTACAGAGGACCTGACATGGTCAACACACATAGATTCTGTGGTGAAAAAGTCGAAACAGCCCCTTTATCACCTGAGACAGTTAAGGAAGTTCAGAGTATCTGGGAGGATACTCCACTCCTTCTATTCCGGGGCTGTAGAGAGCATTCTGACTGGAAACATCACTGCCTGGTTTGGAAACAGCATGGCCCAGGACAGGAAGGCACTACCACCCCTGCAGGACTTATATAACAGGGGGTGCAAATCCAGAGCCTGCAGAATAATGAAAGACCTCACCACCCCAACAACAGCCTGTTCAAGCTGCTGCGGTCAGGCAAACGCCTCCGCATACATGCAGCAAGAACAGAGAGACTCCGGCTCAGCTTCTTCCCCCAGGCCATCAGAACCCTGAACACTGAACTCTCCACTCACAAGTACACATGAGCACACACACACACACACACACACACACACACACACACACACACACACACACACACACACACACACACACACACATACACACACACACACACACACACACACACACACACACATACACACACACACACACACACACACACACACACACACACACACACACACACACACACACACACACACACACACACACACACACACACACACACACACACACACACACACACACACACACACACACACACACACACACACACACACACACACACACACACACACACACACACACTCATGCTGCAACCAGTTTAAACAATCACTGTAAACAAAATGTCACTTTAAATAATGGAAAAGTCACTTTAAAGGAAGGAGGTATTGTAATAGTATAGTTTAGATACTTTAAGTATAAAAATGACAGAGTTTAAATTGTAAATTGTATATTGTATAGTAGTGTACATAGGAACCAGTTTCTTAGGAACTTAGCATGTCCTTTTTTTATCATTCACATCTTGTTTCTTACCTATTTTTTATATTTTTTTATATGTCTATTTTATTATTGTATTATTGCACAATCGATGCGGGCATGACCACCCGCATTTCACTGTATGCCCTGGTATGTATGTGACAAATAAACCTCTTTGTTACAAAGGGTCAGATTAAACCGAATATATATATTTATTGCCTGAGATCCCATGTATAATATTTGTATATCGTTTGATATCCCTTGTATATTCTTTGTACAATATACGGAATATCCCTTTACCTGGTAGCAGGACAGACCATAATATTCGTTCTCCTATTGGAAGCGATCCCCTAGGCGCCAGCGCCATACCCCCCTCGAGCTGACTTGAAAGCTACCGCCAGGACTTGCCCAAACATGCCCGCTTTCGCCCACGGCTACGAGACCGAGAGGCGACAGAAAGGAGATAGGCACTATTTTGTCCACCGTACGTATAAATATGACCAGCAAATACAGAACTTTCCCTTTCAGTTCGCCTTCAGTTCAGTCTGGTTCGTCTATCACGCCCCTTTCCAAGATGGCTGCACGTTTCTCAAATGTATCCCCTTGCCCCACTTTGCCTTTTATGTATTTTTGTATGTTTGTTTTTTGTTTTTGCTGCCATTTTGGCCAGGTCTTGCTCGAAAAAGAGATCTTTGATCTCAAGTGACTACCTGGTAAAATAAAGGTAAAAAAAATAAAATTGCCCGTGATAATAGTATAGTAACGTCAAGTTCAACCGTGCCCTACCGCACCGGAGGATATCTACACCGGACCAGCAGCACCACGGAGGATTTACACCCGCCAGCAGTGCCACTTTCGGGCAAGGATTATTATTCTTCATTCTTCACCAAGCTGCTGGAAGCAGAGAACCGTCTACACCCACTGCTGTGGGATCCACGTGCCCGTGGGGACATCACTCAAGCCCGTCTTTGTCGTACCAGAGGCACCACGGCTTCCACCTTCATCTGCGCGGAGCGCACCCTGGGATTACCAGGCTGCTTTCCCCGCTGACCCAGGGGTGATATCGCCTCCTTGAACCCTGGACTTGCATAGAGCTTTGCCCCCCTCTACTGGCTTACAACCGGTAGTACACCCCTATCCCAGAATATCCCTAGATCTAATCCTTAATATTCATTATTGATTTGCCTGCACATTCTATTTGCCTTATAAGCGCAATCTAAGCAAAGTATATTATGTAATACTATTCCGAGCGCGAACATTTCGCAGGTGAGCGAGAGCGCTTCCAGGCGCAACAAAGGAGCGAAGACGACCGCATAAGGCTGGAGACCAGACGCCTCCAGACAGAAGAGAACATTGAGAGAAGCCACACCGACGTCGCAAATGCACAGCTCCACGCCGCCCATGCCAGCGCCAATGCCCAGCGCGACGTCGCCAACGCACAGCGCGACGCTGCCCAGGCCAGCGCCAATGCGCAGCGCGACATCGCCAATGCCCAGCGCGAAGCCACGCGCGACGCAGCCCATGCCCGGCGCGAGGCAGAGCGCGACCGGCTGCAGGCGGAGCTGATGGACAAACTGGTTGCCATGGCGACACCCCCTCACTCCGCACGGAGCTCTCAGAGGTCGTCAAGACATGGGTCTAGGACACATTCCCCTACCCGACGAAGCGACCCGGGACCCCGCCTACAGGAGGATCCTGTCCACGTCTCCGAACCCCCTCCCCAGCCGGTCCATACGAGACCTAGCAACCGGGGTACAGAACCGAACCACGCCGAGAGACTGAACAGAAGACTCCAGGTCCTAGCAGAGGAAGAGGAGGAGGAAGAGGAGGAGTGTCAAGCCGACCAGCAGCAACGTACTCAGGACCAGGAGGTCCAGTACAGCCCAGAAGTCAGCCCCGAGGCCCTGCGCTACAAACCCCCGACTCAACTCACGGGTGAGTTTGACGCACCGCCAGCCCCGAGGAACAGCACCTGGGTACCCGACCTTCGGTACCCACCAAGTACCAGCCCAAGACGACACGCAAGAGGAGACTCGCCTAGGAGGCCTCTCCCCCAACGCTCACCGATGTGCCAGTCATCCATGGCTTCATACATTGCCACGCCGTCATTTCCCGACTTCGCCTATGAGAGTCGAGCACAGTATACGGAGCTCCGGATGTGCTTAGAGACAATGATGGTGGATGTCGCTGATGAACGCCACAAGTATGCAATATTACTGAAGCACCTGAAAGTACCGCGAGCGCACAATATAGCGCTAGCCTATGCCACCTCTTCGACACCATACACAGCGGCCCTAGCAGCGCTGGACCAGAGATACGGACGTATATGGGATTATGTAATAGAAGAGATAAGGCATATTGACCGCTTACCCCCAGCAACAGACAATCGCTCACTAGACGACCTGTCAATCAAAGTGCAGTCCCTGGTAGGGATGCTGGGAGCGCAACGGGAAAAGGGCATGCATGAGCTATACGCCAACTCTAACGTCGAGAGGATTTTGGAGAAGCTGCCACCCGCAAGACAGGAGCGCTTTAGGCGGCAGAGGGATTACCGGGATCCCAACGGCCCCGAGCCATCCCTCCTTGATCTAGCCGACTTCCTGGCGAGAGAAGTCAGCAGCTTACGACTGGATACATTCGGGCGGAGCACGCCAAGCTCCAGAGAGGGACCCAGGAGAATAAATGATGGAAGAAGATCGGTGACTGTCATGCACCAATCAGAGTCAGTACCGCAGCACCAGAACCACAACACCCCCTCGACGAAAGAGGACCAGTGGAAGATTGAGTGCCAGTACTGTGAGGGAGAACATCGGCTCCACCAGTGCGAAGATTTCAAGAAGCTGACCACGGATGATGTGAGCCAGTGGGTCAAGGACCACCGCCGCTGCTTCCGCTGCGCGCGCAGCCACCTAGCAGCTGAGTGCCACTTGAAAAGGAAGTGCAGCAGGTGCGGTGGCACCCACCTGGAGGTCCTGCACGACATCAACAGGCGTCAGCCAGGACAACAGAGTGGGCCCGTCACGGTACTGTACCATGCCGAGGCGGTGGCACCAGCACCGAAGAGCCCCCAGACCGCTCCCTACTATACCTACTGCGACGGCGGACATTGGCTGGCACAGTGCGCCGAATATAAGACACTGAACCCCGTCCAAGTGAACCAGTGGCGTGAGGCGGCCCAGGCGGGCGCCGCTTACCGCGCAGCACGGTGCGGAGCCCACCAGAAGGTCCAAGACAACCGACCAACAGGAGTGCTCCACATTGACCAGCACAGCGAGACCCCCCGAGTGCTCCTCAAAGTGGTCAGAGTGCTCCTGAGCCACGGGGACAAAGTCATGGACACTTACGCCGTCCTTGATGACGGGTCAGAGAAGACCCTTCTGCTCGCGTCCGCTGCGGCCCAGCTGGGACTGCGGGGGAGCGAGAACCAAATGACGATTCGGACAATAAGAAGAGATTTAAAGACGATAAAGGGCGAGAATGTCTCCTTCACTATCGCAGCAAGCGGGCAGCCAGAGCGACGGTATAGGATTACAAATGCTTTCACCAGCCAAGAAATAGGACTATCACAGTACACCTACCCCATCCCACAGCTGATGGATAAGTGTGTGCACCTGCGTCAACTACCTATCCCGCTCATAGACGGCGCCACCCCGACCCTGCTGATAGGCTCCGACCATGCAGACCTCATCGTCCCGATAGACCGGGTCCATACCGGAACCCGAGGCTGTCCTGCAGCAGTCGAGACCCGCCTAGGGTGGACACTACAAGGCCCCCTCGCTAAATCTCTCAACCGAACAGCAGCCACTAGCTGCCTCCACTCCAGAGCGACAGAAGAAGACACCGGCCTCTCCCCCGTACAGCAGAGGCTATTGACATTAAGTGAGGGGCCCGTGAGAGAACCGTGGGTACCAGAGGGAGTTCGGAACTCCACCCCCCTCAGCTGCGCTCCAGACGTAGCTGACCTCGAACCCAGCACCCCAAGCGACTCCTTGACGGGGCGGCCGGGACCGGCCCCTCCTCACACGGGGTACAGAGCGAACAAGAGAAACAGACGGAGGAGGAGAAAGCACAGCCAATCACAGATCAAAGCAGTCTCAGGCCCGCTTCCTCCTAAGCCCCCCTTCATCCCGTCCAGTCGTCATGACCATAGACCAGTCACCACCCCGAGCTGCGTGGCCGGCCGGCCGCGTAAGCAAAGTGACCACTGGTGCCGACGGAAAGGTCAGAGTGGCAGAAGCGCTCGGCCAAGGGCGGCCCTACAACCGACCCGTGGCGAGGCTGATCGAGTCGCCAAGGCTCCCCGACTTGCCTAATGACGACCATGACCCCTGACTTTGTGAACTGCCCGACCCCTCACAGACATTGAGTAGTGGACAGTGCGGTTAATCTGTCTCTGCTTAGCTAATTAGGTGGGACTAATTAGGGGGCGGCTGTTACAAAGGGTCAGATTAAACCGAATATATATATTTATTGCCTGAGATCCCATGTATAATATTTGTATATCGTTTGATATCCCTTGTATATTCTTTGTACAATATACAGAATATCCCTTTACCTGGTAGCAGGACAGACCATAATATTCGTTCTCCTATTGGAAGCGATCCCCTAGGCGCCAGCGCCATACCCCCCTCGAGCTGACTTGAAAGCTACCGCCAGGACTTGCCCAAACATGCCCGCTTTCGCCCACGGCTACGAGACCGAGAGGCGACAGAAAGGAGATAGGCACTATTTTGTCCACCGTACGTATAAATATGACCAGCAAATACAGAACTTTCCCTTTCAGTTCGCCTTCAGTTCAGTCTGGTTCAGTTATCCAAGCAACGTCTCACCCACTACGCAACGTGGGCAGAGCAGGGCTCGCATTGCCCCAAGATAGTCTCGTGTTATCCTAATACATTTGTTCAATGTATCGTTCGCTATTTATTAGTAAGCCTTCATTACGAGTCAAAGACCACGTGGAGTGAGTAATTGTGCGTCTACATAGAGCACTTATTGCCCGTGCTAATAGTATAGTAACGTCAAGTTCAACCGTGCCCTACCGCACCGGAGGATATCTACACCGGACCAGCAGCACCACGGAGGATTTACACCCGCCAGCAGTGCCACTTTCGGGCAAGGATTATTATTCTTCATTCTTCACCAAGCTGCTGGAAGCAGAGAACCGTCTACACCCACTGCTGTGGAATCCACGTGCCCGTGGGGACATCACTCAAGCCCGTCTTTGTCGTACCAGAGGCACCACGGCTTCCACCTTCATCTGCGCGGAGCGCACCCTGGGATTACCAGGCTGCTTTCCCCGCTGACCCAGGGGTGATATCGCCTCCTTGAACCCTGGACTTGCATAGAGCTTTGCCCCCCTCTACTGGCTTACAACCGGTAGTACACCCCTATCCCAGAATATCCCTAGATCTAATCCTTAATATTCATTATTGATTTGCCTGCACATTCTATTTGCCTTATAAGCGCAATCTAAGCAAAGTATATTATGTAATACTATTCCTTTATGTAATAAATATTGTAAACGAGTATTTTGTGTGGAAAACCGTGTTATTGTGGAAGTGTTCTAATCTAATATACTTATGTACAGTATTGGCCAGTAGTACATAGACGGTAGTGATTTAATGATATCAGTACTTGATTAATACAGTCAGGGAATTGTACCCCTCAGTTACACTCTTGATTCTTGATTCTTGAAAGTAGATAATAGTTAGACAGTAAGAAGGTTAGTTTATTTTAATTTCAGATTATTGATAGAAGACGTGTGTTTTTAGTTGACGGCATACAATTGGACGGGTTTCAGCTATCCTGACTGTGGTGGGAAGTTCGTTCCACAATTGTGGAGCGAGGACTGAGAATAGCCTGCTTTGCTTTGACGACCCCCCAGGAGCCCCGAATAAGTGTGGGTCCAGAAGATGCAGAGTGTGTGTAGGGGTCTTGAGAGTGTGTAGTAAGAGGCCATTGACCCGGAGGTAGCAGGGAGCCGTTCCCCTCGCTGCATGGTATGTGCTTAATAAGTCAGGGACCCAAATTAAATTGGACCTCATTCTCAAACGCAATTACGAACATGTTAAGAAGGCATTTCTGGAAGATATCTTGTGCTGAGGAGGGAGCTACCACATGAACTTATTCACAGAGAGCGATGAGTACCTACTGGAAGGTTAGGTTACCAAGACCTGTCCTAATGGAGTTTTGAATGATCAAATCTTTTATGGACTAGAATGGAGATGATGGAGACGCATGGCTAATTAGTAAGTATCTGTGCGTAATTAATCGTTACAGCAACAGTAGGCTTCTGTTCTTCTAATGACTTGTTTTATTAGGAGATTGCAGCCCCTGCTCACCAACCCTCAGACGGAGCAGGAGGTGGCCTAGAATGAGAGCCATGGACACACTCACTCCACCCTCAAGCGCAGCATCCGACTACTGGATGTGTTCTAAGGGTGTCAATCGATACAAATATTTAACCTGATTACTCGCGATTAATCGCAAATGAATCACATATTTTGTATCTGTTCTAAATCTACCTTAAACGGATATTTTTCAAGTTTTAATACTTATCAACACGAGAGTCAACAAATGCTTGCTTTATGCAGCCATTTAACACAAAAGGATGACCCTCATGCATTGCAAATTTGCATCAAATTCAAAACAGTGATGCACAAAATAACTTAAAAGAAAATAATAATTTAAAAAAATGAATAAAGGACTTGCACCCCCCATCCCCCTCTCTCTCTCACATACTCTCCCAGCTCTCTTTCTCTCTTGCCCCTTCCTCATCTCTCTCTCTCTCTCTCTCTCTCTCTCTCTCTCTCTCTCTCTCTCTCTCTCTCTCTCTCTCTCTCTCTCTCTCTCTCTCTCTCTCCCTGACACCACGTTCACTTCAGCTGTTATCTCTCCTGACACCACGTTCACTTCCCCTGTTATCTCTCCTGACACCACGTTCACTTCACCTGTTATCTCTCCTGACACCACGTTCACTTCAGCTGTTATCTCTCCTGACACCACGTTCACTTCACCTGTTATCTCTCCTGACACCACGTTCACTTCACCTGTTATCTCTCCTGACACCACGTTCACTTCACCTGTTATCTCTCCTGACACCACGTTCACTTCACCTGTTATCTCTCCTGACACCACGTTCACTTCAGCTGTTATCTCTCCTGACACCACGTTCACTTCACCTGTTATCTCTCCTGACACCACGTTAACCTCACCTGTTATCTCTCCTCTCCTGACACCACGTTAATCTCACCTGTTATCTCTCCTGACACCACGTTCACTTCACCTGTTATCTCTCCTGACACCACGTTCACTTCAGCTGTTATCTCTCCTGACATCACGTTCACTTCAGCTGTTATTTCTCCTGACACCACGTTCACTTCACCTGTTATCTCTCCTGACACCACGTTCACTTCACCTGTTATCTCTCCTGACACCACGTTAACATCACCTGTTATCTCTCCTGACACCACGTTCACTTCACCTGTTATCTCTCCTGACACCACGTTAACCTCACCTGTTATCTCTCCTGACACCACGTTCACTTCACCTGTTATCTCTCCTGACACCACGTTCACTTCAGCTGTTATCTCTCCAGACACCACGTTCACTTCACCTGTTATCTCTCCTGACACCACGTTCACTTCACCTGTTATCTCTCCTGACACCACGTTCACTTCACCTGTTATCTCTCCTGACACCACGTTCACTTTACCTGTTATCTCTCCTCTCCTGACACCACGTTCACTTCACCTGTTATCTCTCCTGACACCACGTTCCCTTCACCTGTTATCTCTCCTCTCCTGACACCACATTCACTTCACCTGTTATCTCTCCTGACACCACGTTCACTTTACCTGTTATCTCTCCTGACACCACGTTCACCTCACCTGTTATCTCTCCTGACACCACGTTCACTTCACCTGTTATCTCTCCTCTCCTGACACCACGTTCACTTCACCTGTTATCTCTCCTGACACCACGTTCACTTCACCTGTTATCTCTCCTGACACCACGTTCACTTCACCTGTTATCTCTCCTGACACCACGTTAACCTCACCTGTTATCTCTCCTGACACCACGTTCACTTCACCTGTTATCTCTCCTGACATCACGTTACCCTCACCTGTTATCTCTCCTGACATCACTTTACCCTCACCTGTTATCTCTCCTGACACCACGTTCACTTCACCTGTTATCTCTCCTGACACCACGTTCACTTCACCTGTTATCTCTCCTGACACCACGTTCACTTCACCTGTTATCTCTCCTCTCCTGACACCATGGTAACCTCACCTGTTATCTCTCCTGACACCACGTTCACTTTACCTGTTATCTCTCCTCTCCTGACACCACGTTAACTTCACTTGTTATCTCTCCTGACACCACGTTAACTTCACTTGTTATCTCTCATGACACCACGTTCACTTTACCTGTTATCTCTCCTCTCCTGACACCACGTTAACTTCACCTGTTATCTCTCCTCGCCTTGCTACCTGTACTCATTGATATTCCCTGACCTAACCTTTGTTCTCCGTGTGCCCAGGACCTCCGCTCCAGTGTCCCTCCTACCCGGACATCCCGTGCTGATACTGCACAAGGAGTGCTCCTGCTCTCACCCCCGACACAGCCCTGTGTCTACATTCTCCCGTACTGCACAAGGAGTGCACCTGTCCTAACCCCAAGAACATTCTCCCATACTGCACAAGGAGTGCTCCTGTCCTAACCCCAAGAACATTCTCCCGTACTGCACAAGGAGTGCACCTGTCCTAACCCCAAGAACATTCTCCCGTACTGCACAAGGAGTGCACCTGTACTAACCCCAAGAACATTTCTATACCTGTCTGTCGCACATTCCATCTGTCTGTCTGCTTGGGGAAAACTACATTAAAATATCCTAAAACGCTCCATTCTCTCACCTCCTGTGTTTGCTATTGGGCTCCGCCAAATCCCCTTCTCACAGAAGTAAAAGTTGTGTGTACTCACATTTATGTTTAGTGGTTGCCAGATGCCTGTTTTTAAGTTCCAGCTGAGAAGTAGGAGCTGGAAAACATAACGGTTTCATAGCCTGAAGTCTTATAGTCATACAGGTCCAAAGTTGATCAAAATCCCACAGACATTTTTTATTTCACAAAGGTTTTTGTAATGTGTGTACCGATTATCCAAAATGCCCACCCACTGCCTTTATTTCGCCTCTCGAGTCAAAATAAAGACTTCCTCATCCGAACGGCTTGTCAAATGACGCTTGCTGGATGTTTCGTCTTGTAACTCGAGACCCGTAGCACGCAATAGGTTGAGAGGGTTGGCGATCGAAATGCGGCAAATTCAACTTTCCAACAATGTATTGGTTGATCGGCGAAAACGCAACCGGAGCCAACAGACGAGAGCAAAATGCCGAGATGTGCGATAAAATGCGTAATATTTTTTTTAACATTTTTCTGTAGTTAATTAATTAAAGGTTTTAGGCTGAAAATATATCACATATGGAGTAATGGAAACCATTCAGTTCTGTATTACGGACTCTTATCTTTCCAAAGATATGTGTGGTATTGTAGATTTTTTCGTGGAATAATTTTTTTTTCATTCGTTTAATGTGCTAGTGAGTAAAATTGTGATATGGCATAACATGAAGGTTATTCTGTACAACATTTTTAAAGTAGTGTATTTTAATTATGTATGTCTATTTATCAGCATTCCTCATCACTACTAAGTACATAGTACAATTTTGCTAGCTAGATATGTGTATAGTACTACTATACACGTGGATTAAATACATGTTCTTGTATTACAGATTGTTGTGTGGTGTTGATTCATCATATGGTGTGACGACATATAATTTGGTGTGACTTTCACAATTATGACATTATGAAGGCTTTTTGGTATAATGTGTATAGTACTATTTTTGTGCAATCGTCTTACCATGAGTTTTGATTATGTAAAATAATGCAAAATGTAACTAATTTTGCAAACATTTTGCGTAATTGAGTAGTTAAATAACAAATGCATTAATTTTCTTGTTTTTATTCAAAATCAAACTTTGTGAAATGTTTGTGGGACAGTCACACCTATGAGCTTTTACTAATTGGGCTGACATTTGAGAATACCTGGGACAATATTTACATAAATGCTCTGTGCATTCATATAAAACAAAATGTTCGGTGCAATATAACAACATTTTGATTAAACACCTGCTATCAGAAGAATAGACAGTCAGTACATTTTTTTTTTAACTTTCACTTTTTAGTACTTAAGTACATTTAAAAGTAGAAACCTTTTAGACTTTTACTCAAGTGTGTTTTTAGCCAGATACTCTGACTTTTACTTGAATACGATTTTGAGACAGTACCCATTCTTTCACTTAAGTATAATCTCTGGGTACTTTTTACACCCCTGGTGGTATGCGTGTAGCTGTGGGCATTCCTAGTTTCACAACACCAGCGTTCTAGAAGCCATTCCCCTGTGCGTGTCCTTGTCTGTGGGAGACTCTCTGTCCGGCACAAACTACTTATTATAACCTCCTACTGTCCTCCTGTTCCGTCAGTCGGCTCTACCCAGGAAATCCTTGTCTGGTCGCCGTGCCAAGACAGTCGGGCCCCAGAGGGAGGGGGAGGGATTGTCTTTTGACACCGTGGTACAATATGGTCATACATTTTCCTCTTCTGCCTTCCAGTTATTCTTGACAATAAGACAATAATAAAGTTGTATATTACGAACACCATCATTATATCACTGGGATGTTTAGCCACATATGTCATGGTTTTCAATGATCTATTATTATTATTATTATTATTATTATTATTATTATTATTATTATTATTATTATTATTATTATTATTATTATTATTATTATTATTATTATTATTATTATTATTATTATTATTATTATTATTATAATAATTATTATAATTATTATTATTATTAGTATTATTATTATTATTATTATTATTATTATTATTATTATTATTATTATTATTATTATTATTATTATTATTATTATTATTATTATTATTATTATTATTATTATTATTATTATTATTATTATTATTATTATTATTATTATTATTATTATTATTATTATTATTATTATTATTATTATTATTATTATTATATATTTTTTACAATCATTGTATGAACATACATGTGCAATTATGGTATATTTTAAGTCTAATCCTGTTCAGTTATCTTATTACAGGACAATGCGATAAAGACATTCTGACATAATACTCATCTGTCTGTTCATCACTAAAGTCACAATATTCTTAAGGTGGGTCAAGGGAGAACTATGGTAGTCTAGAGCATTATAAATCAAAGGGATTTTCCCTTTCAATGATGTGGCCTCTTCCAACATCTCCTCCAGACCCAACACCCCTTGCAAAGTGGGAATTTGCACATTTGAAGGTACTTATAGAAATCCTGTCTTGGAATTTAAATATAAATTTTAAATAAAAAATTATATATGAGGGAATCCTCGCTAAACCGGTCTTGAAATGTATATATATACCATAATCTTTCCACTTTGAACAAGGACTTTCTGATTGAGGAGGGCATGTCCGGATCGGAGGATAGTGGAGCTAGCATCGAGATCTTGGCAGAGAGCCCAGCAAATTTCTTCACATCTCGCCAAGCTTGAAGAGTAACTTGTAAATGACTTGATAGGTTCTTGATACTGAGTATAGTGCACTTATTGTATTAATAAACGGTAGATAGAGCAAGGGGGTGGGAAAGGAGAGCTCTTTTTCAATAGCTGTCATACAACATGCAGTAGTGCATCTTTTTTACCCAACTAATCAAGCCCTTAGCCTGGGCAGCCCAGTAGTACATCGGGGACCCAGTCCACCTTTCTCTTTTTCTCTTTTTCTCTTTTACATTTTTGAAGGCTATTCTTGGTGGGGAGTTCTTCCAAATAAAGGAGCTTATCAATTTGTTTATGGATTTGAAGAATGCTTTGTCTACGTAGCAGGGTAGTGACTGAACTAATTAGTTGTACTGTAGTTTGAAAAAAAAAGAGACAGCTCTCAGGAGACACAATCACCCTAAGATACTTAAATCCACTTTGTGCACACATTGTGACCAGGTAAAGGGCATACACAGGGATCTAGGACGAAAAGGCCTTATAGAACTCCAGTGAATACATCCAGACGTGGGGCTTTTCTAGAGGGCAGTGACATGATTGCTTGCAGCACCTCCTCTGGAGTAATTGAAGGCAATGATAAATTATCTAGGAATGCTCTGATCTCCAATTCAGAGGGGTTTTCAGATGTATACTGTAGATGTGAGCAAAAGTCAAGAAATTACAATTGTATTGATTGTACATCATGTTGCAACGGCGCATTTCTAGGTTTTTGTTTGATTTTAAATAAACAAATGGCTTTCAGAATATCCAACTATTTTTGCCAGATTCAGATGATAGATACACTTTTGAGGCTTGTAAAGAACCGGTGACAAGCTAGCAGCGAACACTTATCAATATACTCTGGTCCTACTCAGAACTCTCCCTCCCTCCCGCTCTGTCTCGCTGAGATTATGAAGAAAATGGCTTACAGTAACTTTATACAAGGCAGGGATGGGTTTCCATTTGATTTCAGATGATAAATGAAATGTTGGCGCTTCTAAATGCATGATGACAAGCGGAGAACGGACCAACTTAACTGCAGCACTGGGCTGTTTCTCCCCTCCCCCCTCTCCTTTACTACAGATGTCCCGAAACAAAACCACAGATGAATGACAAGTTTGTAACACAGCAGCGTCATTACAATAGAACATTTTCATATTTATCTTGTTCGCCCAATAAGGTTAACGTTGGGAAACACATGCACACACCAACTTTCTTCCGCGCAACTTTTCGACATCATCACAGCTGATCCGAGAAAATAAATGCAATCTATTTTAGTTGGCCTATCAATATGATCAATGGATTAATGTGAACAATAAATAGTAGGACTGTTGAACACATTATAAGGGGCAGCCCTGATGAGCAATGGATTCGACTGAAGCAAATACTTTTTGACAGCACCGGTTGAGGACAAGACAAGAGCTACTGGACATTGGTTCACATGTTGGATTACTGGATATTTCCATATTTTTCGATGGGCACACCGGGTCTGTTTACATCGCCTCCCCGGAAAAGGAGGCCTTGTATGCGGCGAGGGATCAAAAGCAGAAGCGGGCCACAGAGCTGGCAACTAGCGACTAGTTTCCTGTGGGGGGTTTTGCACTCGGGCAGCAAACTGACTCTGCAATGGCGATCGTGTGTAGCAAACTATTGGAGATTATTATGAAGAGGAAAAAAAGGTGCGTTTTCACCAGACAGGAATTTCTGGTAAATCATAAAAAATACTAAAGTCAAACCGGCCGAGGATGTAACGTTATCTATTCACCGCGCCCCACCGTCGCCAGAGCACTCCAGAGCCAGAATATTTCAGTGAATTGTTCAGCGATAACGACACAGAGATTACCGGAGAGCCGGCATGGATGCCAAGACAAGAAGCAGGTAAGAATACTCATTGTGGTTTTTGAATAGAACAATCTATGTATCAACATGAGGCATTGGCCCTTGACCTGGAAATGTATTTGTGTCGAGCAACAAGCACTAACTGTGCATGCTGCGCACAAAACACGCAATATCTCGCTTTCTAGAAAATGACCATGGATTTTTCTTAAACAGGGCACTCTTTAGCCAGGGGTTGCGCGGGAACGGATGTATGTAGAAACAAACAGTTTGTTCCCTATTGGGAGTATAAATATAAGCATTTCAAATGAGCCATAGTCTCCATAGCTATGATATAGAATATACGATGGGTCTACAAACATCATTAAAGCGGTCTGAAACGCTGGTGCCAGATGTTAAAAAGATGGGAAAACAGTGTGGCAGTCAATGAGTTAATATATTTTGTATAATTAATTGTATACTGTAGCACATAATTTTTTAAGCGGACAGCCTGAGAGCCTGCTAGGCAAAAATCCAGTTTGATAAGCAAGAGAATGGTCATAGACAGTCCGATGGTCAAAACACAAAACAGGCTCGCCGACCGAAAAAGGGATTGTTCAATACTCAGGGTAGTCGTCCGGTCCAGGGTCAGTACACAAGGGGGAATATCAGCCAGTCCAGGGTCCAGTACACAAAGAACACCTACTCGCTTTCTCTTCACCTCTCACTAACTCTCACCGTCATAACTCTGAATGCTCAATCTCTCTCTCTCAATAACACAACTCCTACACCGCTCAACCTACTCCTCTCTATCCTCGTGTTAAAGGGGACATGCATTGCTATTCCTTGCACTATTTGGGCAATTTTACACAATTCCTGTGAATCTATTGAACACATCTGTAAGGTTTATTTAAAAAAAAAAAAAGCATTGTTTTATATTTCTAATGGAGTACTCAAAAGCATCATTTTCCAGCCTCAGGATTTCAGCCTGTTATTGGATGGGCTCCGCCCATAAACGCTTTCAGTGACAGTCACCCACACAGCGTGATACATACGAGAGAGAGCGAGAGAGAGAACGAGCAAGCGAGAGAGAGAGAGAGCGAGAGAGAGAGAGAGAGGGAGAGAGAGGGAGAGAGAGAGGGAGAGAGAGGAGAGATGCGTCCCAACACACACGCAGTCAAGTTTATGTGTAATGCCCCGACGAGGGAGAGAGAGAGAGGAGAGATGCGTCCCGACACACACGCAGTCAAGTTTGTGTGTGTGTGTGTGTGTGTGTGTGTCCGACGAGGGAGAGTGATGGTGCACACACATTTACACACACTTCTGCAGTCCCTCCCGCCGTCCCTCTCTCTATCTCTCTCTCCCTCCCTCTCCTCGCTCGTTCTCTGCCTGTCAAACCCCGTTTGAGGAAGTGTCGGCTAGCTATATCCATTCATTTTCATCCATCCAGCCTGATGTTATCATTGGGAATGGGTCTGAGCTCGCAAAAGGGCAAATACTGCCGCCTACGCCTTCCAGCCGGTATTGCACTCTATTAGAAATTGTGTAGTTTCTTCTCAGGGCTGATCTGAGCCGTGCGGGCAGGGTTTAAATACTCAGACGAGGCAGGCCTTTACAACGATGGCATGGTACACTAACCCCGCCCGCCCGTTCATGTGTAACGCTCTGTAATGTGGGACGGACCTCCACGAGCCGTATTTGGAATGGCGATCAGATAATTGGATTCTTTTTTTTGCTTTACATCAGAGACCAGGTAAGGATTCTATATATAAAATCTTGCGTTGATCTGATATTTCTTTCTACCGCGATCGACGCTGTCTGTGTGTGTGTGTGTGTGTGGCTGTTTACCATTGAGTGCAGAAGGTGGCGGGGGGAGTGCCCCGCTACAAGGGCCATTTCATGTATGCATGAGGAAGGATAATAATGATAATATAGCATTGATTTCAGGAAGATTCGATAATCAGGCGTCTTTTTCTGAGATTACTAAGAATCACCAAAACTATACTCATATTCAAAACGGTATAAAACGGAAATGTACAGATGAAAAAACTATCTGTTTTGTACATGTTGACTGGAAGCAACTCACTGACAATCGACGGGTGTATTAGACCCATAGCTATAATATAAGATATATTTTAAGCACTCGCAAACCTCGCAGTCCCCCCATTGATTAAAGCGATAGCGTACTAGCGCCCTCTGGCGCATTAAGCGATGGCACAGAATGAGTTAACGGACAGACAATAACGGACAGATAATAAAAAAAAAAGTGGAATAAAATAAAATGGGATATGAACTAAATTAAATAGGAGCACAATAGAATATAGTATAATTATGAATAAAAAAAAATTTATTTACCTGGAATAGTCATTCCAGGTGCACTAGGAGTAGGCGCCAGATAAACTGGGCTGAGCCGGGGGGGGGGGGGGGGGGAGAGAGCATCGGCGTATTTAGACCACTATCAGTAGGGCACGTGCCCTACTGATGATCATCTGTGCCCCACTGATTAAAAAAAATAAAATAAAAAAAAAAATGTTATACTTTGTATATAAGGAGGAGGACCTTGAAATCAATTCTAAATGTTACCGGAAGCCAGTGTAGGTTATTTACTTGTAACTTTGGGTTTGATCCAAGGAGTAAGTTGCCCCATATTGCTCTGTAACATTTCTCTTTTTGTTATAGGACCGACTAGTAGGATTTCAGTTTTGCCCTCATTTAATTTTAGGAAGTTGTTCGTCATCCATTTGTTTATTGCTAAGAGACAGGCGGAAATGGAGTTTATAGCTAATTTGGTTCAGCGGAGATGTACAATTGTGTGTAATCTGCGTAACTATGGAAACATACATTGTGCTTTCTAATGATGTCTCCTCAATGTTCAATGTTCAATGCAATGTTCAATGCAAGTAAAGCACTTTAAACTTTAAGTATGACTAAATGCTTTCTTGACTATATAGTAACTGTTCCAAAATGCATAGATTTCTATGTATTTTAGGGGTTTGGGGGGCTAGCTCTTTTTAATATAAATGTCAGATTGTTTTATTTATTTCATAGATTTCTATGCATTTCAGGAGTTTGTGGGGCCGGCTCCCCCAAATAATTAAATAACATAACCCTAACCTAACCCTAAAACCGAAATAAAGTTTAAAAAAAATAGTTACAAAATCCACCCATTTTCGCCCACAAACCGGCCAAAACCGGCCAAATTTTTCTCGCGGTCGCGCTACGTGCTCCGGCTTCATAGTTTTTGGTGCCCTTCTGTGCCCTACTTAAGTGCTGGGTCTAGATACGCCCCTGGGGGAGAGTAGCTAGCCAGAGAGCCAGTGGGTCTTCTAAAGAGAGCTACCAAATATGCACACTAAAATCACAGGAAGTCCACTGCACACAGAATACATCAAATAAAGTAAATCAGTCAATATAATAAATCAAATAAAGCTAAATCAATATAAAGAGTTTCAAAATCATAGCAAACTACAGCCCAACGCGTTCCCTGGAACCTGCCCTTATCTGCCCATATTGCACGTTGCCCAAAAAAGCTTACTGTCTCTGCTAGTGGGATGCAATAAATAAATAAATAAATAAATAAATAAATAAATAAATAAATAAATAAATAAATAAATAAATAAATAAATAAATAAATAAATAAATAAATAAATAAATAAATAAATAAATAAATAAATAAATAAATAAATAAATAAATAAATAAATAAATAAATAAATAAATAAATAAATAAATAAATAAATAAATAAATAAATAAATAAATAAATAAATAAATAAATAAATAAATAAATACAACTATTTCATCTATATGGAAATCTCTACTGCACGTGTAATTGGGGTGGGACAGGCCAGCATTGAGCTGTGGGTCACAGTGGTCAATAAAGTAAAGGCCACTATCTACAGTAGCAGCGGAGCAGGGTTGGGGTGCTGGTCCTGGGGGGTCCGGGGGTCCTGGGGTGGGGGGTTGTTAGTGGGGGAGGACATTTTTTTTGGGATGTCTTTTGTGGTGTCTGTAATAGTACAAGTTGGTTTTTATGTTCTGTATTTATAACTTTTATTATTGCTAATGTTATTATTGTTGCTATTATTATTGTTGTGGTACTGTGTAGTCTTGTTATTATTATTATTATTACTACTGTATTGTGTTGCCTTGTTTTATGTTTAAAATGGAGAAAAAAAGTTTTGATAATAAAAAAAATATATACAAAAAAAGAAAGAAACTGGTGCAAGTTGAAGACGGCAGAAACAGTGACCTAAAAGCCTATTGAAAACACTTGTTGGGAATACAAAACAAAACAGAACAAAAGCTTATTCATAGTGATATTCAATCGATAAAAAGTGATGAGTAACATATTGGGGAAATGCCATAACAAAGTAAAAAGTAAAACATACCATGAAGTGCCAAAGCACGTGGGCTCCAATGCTTTGCTCTCTCTCACAAACACTCAAAGCCAGGCTTGAAGCCAGAAAGAGGGCCTCAAACCCTTACTTCCCTTTTTATTCCCTCTCTTACTCCCCATGATATAGAGACCTACTGTACCTGCGACACACAAACTGCAGGAGAGGACACCCGTCACTGCCCTCGGCTCCTTCTTTGAGACCAAACATCCATTATGTCCTTCTTACTCCTCGCCCCGGTTCTCCAGGTCATCCGACTTCATTTCAACGTAAGTAATATGTTTTGTAGCTGAGGCTTGTTCTGATTCGATTTGAATTTAATTGAATTGAAAACCTTTATTCAGATGTCCATCACAGCATAACAGCTATTTAAAAACAGTTAATGGAAACAGTTAATACATAACATACACTTAAAAACAAGATGGACAAATACATAGGGCTAAAAAGAAGAGCTAAAATAGGGCTAAAATAGAGCTAAAAGTGGTGAATGGAAGAACATAATTCCAATCGTGATGTTAAATAATTAACGAGCAGCCAAGCCGGAAGCAACGCAGAGAGCTGGGCTCGAACCCAGCATATCCTGCGTTAGTGGCGAGCGCCTTGCCCACTGCGCCACTTAGCCGCTCGCCCAAGTGATTATTTATACCATTCACTTTCAAGTTGGCCATGTTGCCTAGCTTCAGTGTTCTTGGCCCACAAGTTTATCTTTGCAGAACGAGTGTTTGCCTTGCATGTTTTAGTAAAAAGGGCATACGCTGTATAAACTTAGAAGGCAAAGGCAGCGACAATGACAACGTATAGGTGACTTGAAAGATGTCACGATGGTTATATACCGCTTGGAGAATGTTGTTATGTTTAAATGTATTATTCAACACTGGAGTACCCTTGGGCCAGCATTCACTTAACATAACCTGAAGGCAATTTTCAACTATAGCATAATTTATATCTGACCCCCAATTAAATCTGTATAAAACTTTTAATTGAAAGGTGAAAATCTGTTTGCCAGTTGGCAAGAATGTCATAGAGTCCCTCTATCTTCTTCTTCACTGAGGCCTCTATGACAAAGTAGAACAGTCTCACTGTGTCAAGGACATTGTTTGGAAATCTGTATCGTCAATTAGGGCTGACCTTGACTAGTCGAATAGTCGACTAATCGATCGAAAGGAGCCGTAGTCAACTGCCAACCTCTTAGTCGAATGCACAAAAAAATAAAAGATTATAATTATTATTATTATATATATATTTTTTTCATTCTTTTCAAAAGCAAAGAGCATACCAGCGAGGCTAACTGCCTAAGAAAACGGGCACAGAGGCACTGAAAGAGGATTGCACACACTAGACATCAAGATGTATCCATCAGTGGACCAATTGCATGCTTTCGCAACGCACTCTGATATGTAAGCACCCCCCACAGCCCAAATGGAATGACCCCCCACCCCCAGCATTTTATATATATATATATATATATATATATATATATATATATATATATATATATATATATATATATACATTTTTTTACATTCAGTCTACCAGTTGATATCAGCAAATTTCAGCCAATCAAAGTCGACTATACAAATCCTTAGTCGGGGACAGGCCTATCGTCAATACACCTCTCGTGGAATGATAATTGTGCTGGTGCTGCATGTTCCCGCCCCGGCCGCAACGGTGACCTCCATAAATAATACCAAAGGTCCCACGTCGATACTGCCAGATATGTCGCAATTCATCTAACTTGGTGCAACTGCATCAATCACTAACGCTGACTTAGATATAGTGAGATAGAGAGACTCTGCGGACGCAGCAAAGCGACCGACCGACTGCTGTGTTTGCTGTGTGGCCCCCCGTGTCGGTTTGGAGCAACATGCGGTGGTTATAACCCCCCCTCCCACACCCCTTGTCTGGACATCTGAGGGGGGCTGTCCCCCGGGAGAAGAGGAGTCCAAAGGGTTAATGCTGACCGAATCAATCAGTCCCATAAAATGGAATTACCTATGTAGCCCCGGTCAACCATTCAGCTAATTAGCAGCACTATTCATCTAGCGGGTGGGGGTGGGGGTCGGGGCGGGGGGGCACAGTCCCTCAGCACTTGCGAGACCGACCCCGATTAAATATCCGGGCTCTATACGGCCCCCCCCTCACTGCCTCGCCTCCTCTCTGCCTCGCCCCCCACCTCTCCTCATACCCGGTACATTTGACAGTATTGCTTTCTCAGGAGGGTGGCTCCGTTGGGTCTGTGGGATGTGTACAGGACTTTTCCCCTGTGGGTTTCGACCATTGATCAGAGCCAGAAGTCATCCTCTTTAAATGCCTGGGACTCAATAGGGAAGGGGGTCACTCAGAAGAAGTATGGTATAATAGGGGTTATTGGGTCTGGCAGGTCACAGACCTGGTTGTAATTGAATTGTTGCGGGGCTTTACTAAAACACAAACCAGTTCCATGCGATATCGGCAGAGGGAGAGGTCGGCTGATGTGGCTGATGTGCATCTATAATTTAACTGTTGCAGGGCTTACTCATTCAGACTGCAAATCAGCTTTTTCTTGCTCTTATGCGATTTGTTTCTGTGTGAACGGCACAAACCACATGGAATCTGATCTTATCAATTCTGATTTGGGTCACTTTCATAATGTGGTCCTAAATCAGATACAGGCCTCTGATCTTTTACAATGCAACAGTCGTGTTGGAATTCATGCAACTCTTACGTCATTCGAGAGTGACATTAGTCACAATTCTGCGCTGGCGGGAGTCACTCAGTGAATACAAACATGGAAGACAGCTGTGATGGATGTGGTCAGTGGAGTAAGTGACGTGTGTCTCTCTTCTAAGTATTTGGGGTGATACTGTACAAGCAAAACCTGAGGGGGTCGTATCATAACCGGTCTGAGTTTGAAAGCATATTGAAAAGAAGAAATGGTTCTCTTTCACCCCCAGTGTCACCCGCTCACGAATTAGCTGACCTCCACTGCACAGCAACCTGTAAATTAAACCATACACCGTTACTTCAGCATCCTCCATGTTTACTTCCATCTTATTGTTCATTTGTGCATGCGGGTCAGTTCAGGAACGTGACCAGTTCACACTGGAATCTGATCTCGGCCACATAAAAAAAATTCAAATAATAACGTGAATAGCCAAACAGAAAAAAAATCATTACTAAAAACACAGCAGCTCTGAGTGATATTGGGAGAGGGAGTGGTCGGCTCACGTGAATATTGCTGAGAGGAGGCTACAGAGTCGTTGTGGCTAATTGAGTGATATTCCCGGACAACTCTTGGACTGGCTGCCAGTTGATTGGTGATGAAATCGAAGAGTGTTTGTGCCTCTGACTGAGTGTTCCTAATTGAATGCCGGTGTGGGCGGTTCCCTGTGCGACATGCCGGTCACGGTATTATGTGAGTAACATGCGATAATAAATAATGAATAAATAAATTATATATATTATAATTTTTTTATACTTTTTTTGTATCATTCCATTTGGGCTGTGGGGGGTGCTTAATGTCTGAAGGAGTTGACTGAAGGCTTCTTGTCCTCTGCAAAAGCATGCAATTGGTCCACTGATGGATACATCTTGATATTTGTCTAGTCTAGTGTGTTCATTAAACGGGTGCCTCTGTGCCCGTTTTCGTTTTCTTAGGCAGTTAGCCTCGCTGGTATGTGCGCCATTAGCATTAGGCATGCTTCTAAGCCTCTTTGCTTTTGGAAAGAATAAAAAAATATATTATACTTTTTTTTTTTTTTTTTTTTGCATTCGACTAAGAGGTTGGCAGTCGACTACGTCTCTTGTCGATCGATTAGTCGACTATTCGACTAGTCAAGTCAAGTCAAGAGTTTTAATTGTCACGGCATACAAGTATACAATGAAATGCGGGTGGTCTTGCCCGCAACGATGTGCAATACAGTGGTACAACATATAATAGAATCCAATAAAAAAAAAAACATTGTGCAATAAACAGGTAACAAGTTTCTTTCAAGTTCAAGTTTCTTTAATAGTTGTCATACAGAAGTACAGAATACTTTTATACAAAATGCTTCTAACTGTTACGCTCCAGAGACTGTGCAAGACAAGATAAGTATGAAATAAAATAACATAGTATAGCATGTAAATTAGAAGTAAAAAAATGAGGTCACAGTGTTCAATATAGACATATGTACAATGTTCGATGCAGAGTAGACGTAACTGAGTTACCATATAATATACAATACTGTGTAGTGTACTAATATACAATACTATATAGTGCAAGGCAGAATAGGATGAGGTGCAATTTAGGTACAATTTACAGTAGGTGTACGAGTTGTAGTGCAAATCCTTTATCAATAAATATAAAGTGTGTTTGTGTGATCTAAAGTGTGGAGAGTGGGTGCTGCAGTGTGTTGTTTGTTTAAGTGAGTGTGTGCGTGTAGGTGTGTGTGCTGTGAGCATTTGATGGTTGTTGCATAGTGTTTATTGTTCGTTTAGCAGCCTGATGGCCTGGGGATAGAAGCTTCTTCTGAGTCTTTCTGTGCTCGCCTTAAGACTCCGGTATCGCTTGCCTGACCGCAGCAGTTCAAAGAGGCAGTTGTTCGGGTGGCTCGAGTCCTTAATAATTCTCTTAGTCTTCCCCTTGCACCGCTTGTTGTAAATGTTCTGGAGGGTGGGAAGCCCCCAGAAATGCAACTTTAAAGGTAACATGGTGTGACATCTCGGTATCTGTACATAGTTATTTACAGAGCATATAGGACATGCTAGGTAGCTTTGGTAGTGCAATACACTGTTCCTGTTATACTAATTTAAAGTGGCCTTTCCTTTTGGCCATAAGTGTGCGTGTGTGCGGCATGAGTGTGTGCCCGCTCATGTTAAAGTGTTAAGTGGCTGCTAGTGTGTGAGCGTGCACAGCGTGCGTGTCATGTGTGTGCTCATGTGTGCTTATGTGTGGATAGTTCAGTGTTCTGTGGTACTCAATGTTCATTGTTCAAGACTCTGATGGCCTGGGGGAAGAAGCTGAGCCTCTCTGTCCTAGTAGCTGGGGTTCGCAGGCGTCTGCCTGACCTCAGCAGCTGAAACAGGCTGTTATTGGGGTGGTGGGGGTCTTTCATTATTCTGCAGGCTCTGGATTTGCACCTCTTGTTGTATAGAACCTGCAGGGGTGGTAGTGCAATACCCGTGGTACGCTCGGCTGAGCGCACCACTCTCTGTAGGGCCTTCTTGTCCTGTGCCGTGCTGTTTCCATACCAGGCAGTGATGTTTCCGGTCAGGATGCTCTCTACAGCTCCTGAGTAGAAGGACTGGAGTATCTTCCCCGATACTCTGAACTTCCTTAACTGTCTCAGGTGGTAGAGGTGCTGTTTCGCCTTCTTTACTACTGTCTCTATGTGTGTTGACCATGTCAGGTCCTCTGAGATGTGGACCCCCAGGTACTTAAAGCTGCTCACCCTGTCCACGGTAGCCCCGTTTATCATCAGTGGTGTGTGTGTCTCCTGCTGTCCTCTCTTATAATCCACGATCAGCTCCTTGGTTTTACCAATGTTCAGGAGCAGGCTGTTGTCCTGGCACCAGCGTTCCAGTACCTCAACCTCCTCCCGGTAGGCCTTCTCGTCGTTGTCCGAGATCAGCCCCACTACCACCGTGTCGTCTGCAAACTTCACTATGGAGTTGGAGCTGAACTTGGCCACACAATCGTGTGTGTCGAGGTCAGCCCTAGCGCATTTGTTTGTTTTGGTCATCATTTTGTCTAACCACCGTATCCCAGGTGATGCCTCGACCGCACCTCCTGTTGTTCACATGTGTTTATAATCCTGGTGATTGCCCCGGTTTGTTTGATGTAACGAGCCTGTTGTTTCTTAGCGGCACAGAGACTGAGCACTAGGCCTTGAACACAGCAGCAACGCTCCCAAGAGTGAGCTCATAATCTGACCTTCTGTCAACAGCTCCGATGGTAAGTGATTCCAGAATCCATGCTAGAAGGTACGGTATTCCAATCAACAACGTGGAAAAACCTCCATGATCAAAATCAAAAGTGATGATGAAAGTAAGAAATGCAACTTTAAAGACGGAATGCACTATGCACTATGTCTTCCAACACATTTCTTCTGTTATACTAAGATGTCAAAAATGCTACATTTCCTTCAAGGTAACCATTAGTCATTCATTAGGCCTATCGTTTTTGGCAAAGGGAATAAGATGGATGGTATTTCAGGCTGGAATGAAAACGAGGTCAAAAGCTGTAAAAGTATATAGCTTATCTTCTATGTACAGTTCTTTTTTTCCCCTTCTAAATGTCAAATAAGTAATTTCTAAGCCAAGCTCAATATATTTTACTTGTCTAAAAATGAACGAGGGTAATTTATTACCAGAGGTAAAAACAGGTCAAATTTCGATCTGCAATGAATTAATAAAAAAAATAAAACACTGCCTGCTCCATAAGCAGTAAAACTAATCAAGGGTACCAATTATGCAGAGGACACAGCCTAACTACAAAATGCGGTGGATATTGATTAAGCTGCCTGGAGCTCAGATCAGTTTGTCACTATGCCTTTGATTGGCCCTGTCTTTGGGGACCCTCAAATTGAAATGTTGTTGACGCAAATAAATAACGGTTGCAAGCGGAGCGGGGGGAACTCGTTAATAAAGCCTGTCAGCTCCTCCGGATGACATCATCTGCTCCGCTACAGTCCATCCCACAGCTGAACGCACCCTGGAACAGAGAAGGCCGCTACTTCCCGGGTTCTTTAGCCTAGTGGTTCTCAACGTGGGGTCCGGGGACCACCAGGGGTCCTTGAGGTCTGGACTTTTTGTGTGATTCTGACCTGACCCCCCCCCCCCCCCCCCCCCGATGCTGGGCCCTTTAGGGGGATTTAAATGTTGTACTTTTTTTTTTGCATAATATGAAAGTACAGGTTCATACCTTCAAAGTAAGCCATCACTTGTACAAATCAGGCAGATACTTCAATCTATGTCTTATGAATCATGCTGATAACACACTACTCATTTCTGAGCTACGGCGCTTCAAAGAAACCGGAACCATTTCTCTTGTCATGTGTAATGAATACATTACCCTGAAAGCAAAATGGGGACTAGATTAATTTCACTAATATTTTATTCACTAGGTGTTAGTACAACGAGACAATGTATGATAATGACGATTCTGTTCATAAGTCTCACTCTATAACTAAATTATCAAAGCTAATATTTTCTCAGTTGGGGGTTCCTGGGACAATATCTTATCAAATGGGGGTCATTGGCCAATTTCCTTTAAATTCGGGGGTCCTTGAGATTAAATAGTTTATAGAAATAGTGAAATAGTGGAGACAGTTTCACTTCCAAAATGAAGACTGCCAATTAAACTAACCCTGGAACCACTCCCGTAAGCCCCTTGTGGCAGAGCACAAACCACACCCCATTACCACACACATCACGTACAATCTTCAGCAGCCATCATGTTGGCGTGTTCCTTTAAAACCTGACACTGGTGGTTAAGACACTCAGACTCATGAATCACATGTGTGGGGTGAAGATTAAACTGGACTTTTTGAAGAATAACTTTTTTTTTTAAGTCTTTATTAATTGCACACATTGACAATGTCGTCATGCAGCGACTGTGGGTGAATGTGAGTAAGGATTTACTCAGACAAAAGGTAGACTCAGTTGATAAGGATTATTAGCTTACAAACCCAGCAGAATTGGCTGGAGAGACCCGGCGAGACCCTTGGCCGGGGGGGGGGGGGGGTCCCATAAACGGGCTCCTGAGACAAGGGAAAACGATGGTCTATATAGGTCATAGAAGTGGGTGTGTCCAGGTGAGAGACACAATTGGATTGGATGGAGGGGGTGAGTGAGGAGATGGGAATGGGGGGGGTGGTTTCAGGTGAGAGGTTAATGGATGGGGGAAGGATTACATTTTGTCTCTGCGCTTGACCCATCCCGTCGTCCTTCCCCCCAAGGGCAGCCGGGAGCAGGCATGGGCTGCAGCGTGGAGCCGCGCCCCGGGGACCAATCCAAGTTCAAGTCAAGTTCAAGTTTCTTTAATAGTTGTCATACAGAAGTACAGAATACTTTTATACAAAATGCTTCTTACTGTTACGCTCCAGAGACTGTGCAAGACAAGATAAGTATGAAATAGAATAACATAGTATAGCATGTAAATTAGAAGTAAAAAAATGAGGTCACAGTGTTCAGTATAGGCATATGTACAATGTTCGATGCAGAATAGACGTAACTGAGTTACCATATAATATACAATACTATGCGGTGTACTAATATACAATACTATATAGTGCAAGGCAGAAATGGGATGAGGTGCAATTTAGGTACAATTTATAGTAGGTGTACGAGTTGTAGTGCAAATCCTTTATCAATAAATATAAAGTGTGTTTGTGTGATCTAAAGTGTGGAGAGTGGGTGCTGCAGTGTGTTGTTTGTTTAAGTGAGTGTGTGCGTGTGGGTGTGTGTGCTGTGTGCATTTGATGGTTGTTGCGTAGTGTTTATTGTTCGTTTAGCAGCCTGATGGCCTGGGGATAGAAGCTTCTTCTGAGTCTTTCTGTGCTCGCCTTAAGACTCCGGTATCGCTTGCCTGACCGCAGCAGTTCAAAGAGGCAGTTGTTCGGGTGGCTCGAGTCCTTAATAATTCTCTTAGCCTTCCCCCTGCACCGCTTGTTGTAAATGTTCTGGAGGGTGGGAAGCCCCCCTCCAATTGTGCGTTCGGCTGAACGTGTCACTCTTTGTAGTCTGCTACGGTCTTGTGCAGTGCTATTCCCAAACCAGGAGGTGATGTTGCCAGTCAGGATGCTCTCTATTGTACATGAGTAGAAGTTCCTAAGGATCTTCTGACTGACTTGGAACTTCCTTAGGCGCCTGAGGAAGTAGAGGCGTTGTCGTGCCTTCTTCACAACACTGTCAATGTGTGTGGTCCATGTCAAATCCTCGGATATGTGGGCTCCGAGGTACTTGAAACTGTTCACTCTCTCAACCGGTGCCCCGTCGATGCTGAGGGGGCTGTAGTCCTTGACCCCCGACCTCCTGAAGTCCACAAACATCTCTTTTGTTTTGCTGACGTTCAGGGAGAGGCAGTTCTCCTGACACCACTGTGACAGATTCTCTACCTCTTCCAGGTAGGCCCTCTCGTCGTTGGCAGAGATCAGGCCCACCACTACTGTGTCATCAGCAAATTTGATGATTGTGTTGTTGTTCCGCTGTGCTACGCAGTCATGTGTGTACAGGGAGTAGAGGAGGGGGCTCAGAACACAGCCCTGGGGGGCCCCTATGTTGAGCGTGATGGATGAGGAGGTGCAGTTGCCTGCTCTTACCACCTGGGGTCTGCCCGTCAGGAAGTCCAAGACCCACTGGCAGAGGTCATAGTTCAAGCCCAGGTCCCTGAGCTTGGTTATGAGTTTGGAGGGGACTATGGTATTGAATACTGAGCTGTAGTCGATGAACAGCATTCTCACATAGTTCCCCTGCCTCTTGTCCAGGTGTGATGCTGCTGTGTGCAGCACATGGGCTATGGCGTCCTCCGTGGACCTGTTGGGGCGATATGCAAATTGCAGGGGGTCCAGGTTGATGGGGAGGGAGGAACAGATGTAGCCCTTCACTAGCTTCTCAAAGCACTTCATAGCTATGGAGGTGAGGGCTACAGGGCGGTAGTCGTTGAGGCAAGCAGGCGTAGATTTTTTGGGTACAGGGATGATGGTGGACTTCTTCAGACAGGTGGGGATGACAGCCTGTTCCAAGGACAGGTTGAAGATGTCTGTGAATACCGGGGCCAGTTGGTCGGCACAGACTTTTAGGACGCGGCCGGGGATGCCGTCCGGTCCTGCTGCCTTCCTGATATTCACTTTTTTAAAGATCCGTCTCACCTCATGCTCTGTTACCCTGAACACTGAGTCTCCATCAGCAGACCCCCCCCCCCCCCCCCATTGCCGTGGTTTGTAGGCTGGTGTTGTTATTCACAGCCTCAAACCTCTCATAGAAGGAATTGAGATAATTTGCTAAGGAGATGTCACTGTTCAGTTTGAGGGAGGTGCCTTTGTAATCTGTCATTGTTCTGAGGCCCTGCCACATGCCTCTAGAGTCAGCCTGTTCAAACTGAAGTTCAACTTTATCCCTGTAACGCCGTTTTGCCTCTATTACTGCTCTCCTGACGTTGTATCTTGCCGTCTTGTGTTCTTCCATGTTGCCTGTCACCAGCCCTGTGTTGTAGGCTGATGTGCGCACTTTCAGAGCCTCACGGACGGATTTATCTACCCAGGGCTTTTGATTTGGGTAGATTCTAATTGTGGTAGAGGGGATTGTTTCTTCTACCAGAGTACAGACAAAGTCAAGCACCGTTTCAGTGTATTCGTTAATATTGGCTGTGTTATCACGGAATACACTCCAGTCTGTGCATTCAAGTGCAGCTTGGAGTGTCTCCTCTGACGTCACGGTCCAACGCTTAACCTCTCGCGAGACCACCGGCGTTCGCTTGAGACTTTGTTTATACTTTGGCAAAAGAAAAATGGCGGCGTGATCGGACTTACCGAATGGACTAAGAGCCTGTGACTTGTACCCATTCTTAAATTGCGAGTATACATGGTCTAATATGTTCTCGCCTCTGGTGGGACAGGTCACATGCTGATAGAAATTCGGCAACACCTTTTTAAGACGCGCGCTGTTGAAATCGCCCAGAACCGACAGCGTTTAAGTTTAAGTTTATTTGGATCTCCATTAGCCACTCCATTAGCCAATACTCCTAATCAAATTCATAATACAATACAACAATATATATGCCTAATCAATTCATAATACAATACAACAATACCTACTCATAATTCATTCATAATACAATACAGCATAATATACTATTTAGCGTTTACATACATTATCTATGTTCATATCAACCAATTATACAATCTTTTAATAATATATCCATATCAGACACATACCTTTTCATCTACGTATATCCCTATCTCTTTATCAGACACATACATTTTTATTTACGTACACACAATCTATTAGGGAATGTCAATTTCTTTGGTTGAAAATGTTGTTTTACCAAGATTTCGAAACGACATTTACTATTCTCCTGCTTTACATGTCTGGGAAGAGAGTTCCATTCCTGCATACCATGGAACATGACAGTTTGCTTCATTGCATTCAACCTCACTTTTGGAAGTGTAAAACCTCATGCAGAAGCATGTCTGGTGGAATGGTTGTGTCTGTCACGACTTATAGATAAATTAACGTTAGCGATCTGTTCTGCATGTTTTTCCATTGGGTTTATATTCTGGAGGGGAAACCCTTGCGAGCACTGGGGAGAGAACAGGCAAACTCCACACAGAAAGGCCCGGGAGATACCCCACCTGGGTACCTGGCAACGCGGTGACCTGGGACCCAAGCGGGAATCGGACCCTGGACCTTCTAGCTGTGAGGTGAGTGTTAATTACCCAATCAGAACCAGAACTGTCTCTCCTGTGTGTCTCCGCCCTACTCTGTCTCCCTCTCAGCTTTCCGGGTGTGTAAATAAAAATGTGTAAGAAATAGGCGTCATAATTGATTTGATTGAGCAAAATAAAGAGGGATGTATGGATGTTTTAACATGGCGGATTATGACTAAAGGAATATTCCAAGGTGTTAATTCATTAGCTGCCACATGTTCCAGTGAGAGAACAAAGACAGGTCCTGAGAGCAGCTGAAAGGAAGTATAGAAAGTCACGCCTCACTGCTGACATCGACACATATCACAACCTCTTGTTAACATTCTCCAAAACCATCACTATTGCCAAAGCTTCTTTCTTCCACCATAGGATCGAGGCCTCTGCCAAGAATCTTCGCAAACTGCATGCTACCATGTCCTCCCTCCTCACTCCCCCCCCACCCCCCCCTCCCTCATCTTTCTCTGCCGAAGACTTTGCTATCTTCTTTGAGGAAAAAGTGGAGAACATCCGCAGCTCCTTCTCCCAACCCCCACCCATTCCAAATGCTGAATCGAGAACCTCATCCTTCACTCTGTCATCTTTCTCTCCCATTACAGAAGCAGAGACCCTGACACTGGTAACGTCGAACCGTCCGACTACTTGCCAGCTGGACCAGCTACCCTCCCCACTCCTCCAGACCATAGCACCAGACATCCTCCCATTCCTAACTGCAACCATCAACTCCTCACTCAACTCGGGGGTGGTCCCCACCTCCCTAAAACAAGCCAGAGTCACGCCGCTCATAAAAAAACCAACCCTGAACCCTACCGTCATAGGCAACTACCGTCCTGTCTCTCTTCTCTCCTTCCTTTCTAAAACACTTGAACGTGCTGTATCCAACCAACTTACTGCTTATCTCTTACAGAATGACCTCCTAGACCCTAATCAGTCAGGCTTCAGGACTGGTCACTCCACAGAGACAGCCCTCATTGCGGTCACAGAGGCACTTCACTTAGCAAAAGCGAAAGGCCTCTCCTCTGTCCTGATTCTCCTAGATCTATCTGCAGCCTTCGACACAGTCAACCACCAGATCCTCCTTGCGGCCCTCGCAGGAATGGGAGTGGCTGGCTCTGCGCTGACATGGCTGTCATCATACCTCAATGACCGCTCCTACCAAGTGTCATGGAGAGGGACCCTGTCGGCCACCCGCGCCCTGCGGACGGGTGTCCCCCAGGGCTCGGTTTTAGGACCCCTTCTCTTCTCCCTCTACACTAAATCACTGGGTAACATTATCACGTCTCATGGCTTCTCCTACCATTGTTATGCCGACGATACTCAACTCTTCCTCTCCTTCCCTCCCTCAGATATCCACGTCTCTGAGCGGATCTCGGCCTGTCTGTCCGACATCTCAGCCTGGATGACGTCCAACCACCTCAAACTGAACCTAAGCAAAACAGAATTGCTCCACCTGCCGGCCAAATCCTCCCCCCTAACCGACCTTTCAATCACAGTCGAGAATGCAGCTGTGACTGCGTCCCCGACCGCCAAGAACCTTGGTGTTGTCCTCGACGACCAGTTGAACTTCTCTGCTCACATCGCAGCGACGACCAGAACCTGCCGATTCCTCCTGAGCAACGTCAGAAGGATCCGCCCCTTCCTGACAAAAGAAGCCACCCAACTCCTCGTCCAATCAACAGTCATCTCCCGCCTCGACTACTGCAATGCACTGCTCGCTGGCCTCCCGGCCACTGCCACTAAGCCTCTTCAACTCATTCAGAACGCAGCGGCCCGCCTGATCTCAAACCTAGCGAAGTCGGCCCATGTCACCCCACTTCTTAGGGACCTGCACTGGCTCCCCATTGCTGCACGAATCCGCTTCAAGGCCCTCGACCTAGCATACCGTGCGGCAAAGGGAACCGCTCCCGCCTACCTCCGGTCAATGGTCTCTAACTACACACCCTCAAGACCCCTACGCTCTGCATCTTCTGGCCGCCTCAGACCTACTCCTATCCAAGCTCCGGGAGGGTCATCAAAGAGAAGTCGCCTATTCTCAGTCCTTGCCCCACAATGGTGGAATGAACTACCCACCCCAGTTAGGACAGCCGAATCACGTCCAATCTTTCGCCGTCGACTAAAGACGCACTTCTTCAACCATTATCTGAATAAAAAAAGAAAAAAAAAAAAGAAAAAAATCTAACCCTAACTAACCGTACTGTCATGCACTTGTCCTAATAAACTAACCTACACTGTAGCACTCAACACTTTGATGAACATTGTTGCTCAGCTGATAGAGTTGTGCCCTTCCTGATGGCTTGTCGTACAGAACTTGTAAGTCGCTTTGGATAAAAGCGTCAGCTAAATGACTAAATGTAAATCTAAATGTAATTGTTGAAAAGTCTTCTATCTGACAATATTTTTAGGTGGACGAAGTGAATACATAATGCTCTCCCTTCCCTGGACACCTTGAGTAAGGCACTTGACCCCCAACTGCTGCTTTGGGGCCGACAATGAAGTGATCAGCACTGTTGCCTCGCTGCTAAAAAGGCCCTGGGTTTGAACCTTGGCAGGGGGCCTTTCAGTGTGCAGTTTGCATGTGATCCCTGTGTTTGCGAGGGTTTCTTCTGGGTACTCAGGTTTCTTCCCTCATCATAAAAGTCATGCATGCTAGGCAGGGGTGTAAAAAGTACCCAGAAATTATACTTAAGTGAAAGTATGGGTACTGTCTCAAAATCATACTCATGTAAAAGTCAGAGTATCTGGCTAAAAACACACTTGAGTAAAAGTCAAAAGGTTTCTACTTTTTAATGTGCTTAAGTACTAAAGAAAAGATTCTGACGGTCTATTCTTCTGATAGCAGGTGTTTAATCAAAGATCCCCGCTTTCTGGTCTTGCACAAGGACCAATCAGCATGGGCATGGGCGGGTTCATTTTCCATTGATGGGGATTTGATTGTTTTTAAATAAAGCGCGGCCGCAGGATTAATAACGTTAACGTTAGTTCGGCCAGAGAAACAAATATACTAATTAAAATGGTTGGACGTGTGAGATTTGTACTTTGTAGGTCTGCATTTTAAATGTAAGGAGTAGCTAAAAAGTATGTTTTTTTTCTCTGAAATGTAATTGAGTAAAGTACAAGTATACAACCCTATATACTTGAACTATATACTACAAACTAATACTTGAGTAAAGTACAAATCCCCCAAAAACAGTACTTAAGTATTGCAACAAAGTACAATTACTCAAGTACTTTACACCCCTGGAACCTTGACAGGGGGCCTTTCAGTGTGGAGTTTGCATGTTCTCCCTGTGTTTGGGTGGGTTTCTTCTGGGTACTCAGGTTTCCTCCCTCATCATAAAAGTCATGCATGCTAGGTACATAGGTACTAGGTATGTATACTTGCCCTTGACCAAGGCACCACCATTATAACTGGAGTTGGTCCCCGGGCGCTGCCCTGTGGCTGCTCCTGTTAGGATTAGGGTTAAATGCAGAGGACACATTTCCCCACGAGGGTAATAAAGTATAGCGGGCGGTTGCTGAAAACGTGCCTACATGCCGAGCTAATCGACTCTTGAGTAAATAAAGATAAAGTTAAATAACAGGAACAAAGGGCAGATACGAAACAAGTAATACAAACCACAAAGCCATCAACTGTATTTGCAAGAGAGAACCAAGAAGTCGGTTTTCACCTTGTTTGGTTAATGGGCAGTTTCATGTTATGTGGGACGGTATAGGTGCGTGCACTGGCTCAGTTTGAAAAACCTCATTCATCAACATGCGTAACAGTATAGACCACGATTGTGGGTCTTTTAAAGTGAATTAAATCAAATCGAACTTGACTGTTTTGATGACGGAACGCTTTCAGATTTTCCGATTTATCTTCCGATTGGTCATGCTCATCAGTTGACCCCCGACCTCAGGAAGCATACTGTATGAAGCATGACGTTTACATAAGGCCAATTCGGTACAGTAAGTGGTGGGAGGTGCAAGCGCCAATGTCAACCTCCCGGTTCCTGTGGTCCAGGCCTAATCTGATAAATTAGCCTTTGTTTAACACTAATTTATTCAGCATGTGGATCTGTAGGCCAGCACTAGGCATATCCGCACACCGTATACAGTTACTGGTACAATGAAAATATATGGTAATATTAATCATGTGAGCTCTGTCAGCGGAGAGAATAAACCATGGCAAATTTGAAATTAAATTTGTTCTAATTAAGTACCTTTTGTATGTCGTAGGTCAGAGGTATTTTCTGAAATGTATTTAGTTGGATTCCAGGAATGCAATTGGCTGGTAAACATAATTGTGAATAATGCTGTGGAGATGCAGTACCGTTGTGTTCTGCTGAAGGGAAAACAACATCATTTTTGGAAAGCGAGAATATCTGGCAACGCACTCGGATTTTGAGAATTGAGTTTCCTTTGGCTTGCTATCCGAAACCAGCCGTATAAGACCAACGATTATCCAATGAATGCACAGATAACACACAGTTAGAGTTTGACATAATTTGGAGTGGAGTCAATTTGTCCTGAAAACGCAAAAACGAGTATCTCAAATGATTGGTGGGAAGGTCATTCCTTTGCACCCCTCAGATGGTTTGGAAAGATAAAAAAATATATATTTTCCAAACAATTCGTTACAGGAGAGGAACAATAGCTCAACAGTTGTGCAGTGGTGCAGAACGAATTGTGACCTCCGCTATGTCCTCATCGCCAAGGGCGTACTTTTGTTTTCAAAGGTGGGGGGGACACATTTGGGGAGTTGTCTGGCGAAATTTTTTAACATTTAGAATTGTAAATGCATCAATCTGGTGCACTTTGAGGGTCAAGTAGACAACATTACTGTATGTATAAAACAACAGCCTAGAGGCTTTTAAATACAACAAGGTCATAGACAGATATTTCACAGACACCAATCAAACTCTTATGCACTGGTACATAAGTTATATAACAAACACGTTTAATACAACTCTAACTCTTATGGTCATGCCCGCATCGATTGTGCAATAATACAATAATAAAATAGACATAGAAAAAAAAAAAATATATATATGCATTTTTGTCAGTACAAGATTAATCAGTGAATCACCTTGAATTAAAACATGATTATTTCTTGCTGATGGACTCTGTAAACACGCATTTTTCATGTCTCATGAACCACGATTATTTTCAAGAGAAACAAACAGGCAAATAGCCTAGCTTAGTCAATCTGGACAAATACATTAGGCCTATATTAAAGAAAAAAAGAAAAGCTGTTAAAATGCTGTTACTTGCCTTCCTATTGAAATTGTTTCGTGGTGGAAGTGGGAGTGGCAGCTGGATGTCCACTGCTGTCACTGCTGCTGGTTTAGCTCTAGGAGGTGTAGGCGTAGCAAAACTAAGTTTGCTTTGAATGAGTATCTTCCTCCTCTTGGGCTGTGGTGGCCGTGGCATCCTTGCGTTGCATGTAGGTAGGACATAGCAGTACTGTCTGTTGCCAAATGCTCTGTTTATACAGTGTATATGAGGACATATTTGAACACATCTGACGACTTGAGCTATTGTTATGCAAAGACAAGTAGCCAGGTGGGTACTTGGCGCACGACGAGTCGCATTTTAGTGTGCATGTGCAAAGTACCCACCTGGCTACTTGTCTTTGCATAACAATAGCTCAGGCCGTCAGGTGTGTTCAAATACGAGAGGGAACTAGCAGTCATTTCCCGTGTGGTCCTAGTGCTTGTCCTTCTTGCCTTTATTATCGTGTAACATTGTTTTGGACGGTAAAAAGGTGCGGGGGACATGTCCCCCGTTTTAATTACGCCCCTGCTCATTGCGTATGTGTTTTTAGCGGGAGAGAGGACTATGCTTTGAGAGCTCCAGGTTCCAGGAGGCCAAATTCAAACCCTACACGCTGGAAGATATGTTGAATCCTACACTGTGGATTTTCCAGGCCCCACTTCCACAGGTGAGTGCTTTTGGTGGGTGTCTGGGGGCAGGGTCGGACCTAGCACATTTGGCGCCCTAGGCAAGCATAACCCTTCCCCCCCCCCAAAACATTGGTTGCAGATATAGAAGGGGGCAAAAAAACTGTTCAGCTGGGTGCAGTTTTTGGCAACCCCTATCCCCTATGTTGCCTATAGGAAACTCCTCCCCTGTCTGCGGGAGGTGAGTGCATTTGGTAGGTGTCTGAGGGAGGTGTCTGGTGGAGGTGGGTGCCCATGGTGGGTGTCTGGGGGAGGTGGGTGCTCTTGGTGGGTGTCTGGGGGAGGTGGGTGCTCTTGGTGGGTGTCTGGTGGAGGTGAGTCCTCTTGGTGGGTGTCTGGGGGAGGTGAGTGCTCTTGGTGGGTGTCTTGGGGGGAGGTGGGTGCTCTTGGTGGGTGTCTGGGGGGAGGTGGGTGCTCTTGGTGGGTGTCTGGGCGGGAAGTGAGTGCTCTTGGTTTTTTTGTTAGTTTTTGATTTATAAGTGCAGTGACAGAGTTAAATAAATGTTCATTCAAGTTCATACATTTTGTCTCATTTGTCAAATAAAATTGTTGTATTTTATCAGATCCAAAATGCAAATCAGTAAATCTATTATTAATGATGGCATTATATATCAGAGGTGAGTAAGAAAATGAACAAATATTGAAGAATGAGACTGAATAATGACATCACACAATAGTCTAATGATTAGACTGTTGTGTGACGTCATTACTCATTAGTATTAGACTCTAATCCTAATGAGATATTCCTCTAAATATGACTTTGAAAACGGCCACAAAAAAAAAAAAAAAAAAATCTGCGACGCGCGGTTTCGGGGGCCCCCCATAGCTCTCAGGTGATAACTCGAACCCTGGTTGTAGCCCCTCTGGGGCTCCAGGATTTGGGGGAAGTTAGCTGGAAGGACGGCTGGGGGGTTCACGGTGGTTGGGATTGCTGTCTCCTTGGTCCTAATGGCGAATGGAAACTGACATCATGCGTTCTGTGTTTAATGCCAGGGTCGAGTAAAGGATACGGCTTGACCCTTGACCCTTAAGGTGAAATCCAGCCCTTCATCACGCTTCGCTGGATCAGGGGGCTCGGGCTCCTGGGCACATCTGTTCAGAATGCAGGTAGTGTGTGTGTGTGTGTGTGGGGGGGGGGGGATTCTGCTGACTTATGCAAATTGTGGCGGTTGAGCCGTGAGCTCCGAGAGAAAGCCTGACCTTCAGTCTAGAGTATACGTTGCGTGTATCCTAATGAGTACAGAGAGGAAAATTGAACTTTGAACTTTGAGAAACCCCGCAAAGGCGCTTTAAGATGCTTCGAGAGGCCATACCAGAGGAGTCGTGCTAAAATGTAGGGGTTTATTTTTGTATCCTGATGCATTCGTTTTCAATCAATCTTTACACTTCAAAATAATGTCAATATTGTTGCCACACATCCCATTTAGCTGTCAACTTTGTGTTGAAAATGATTGTGAATGAGTCTTTGGGGAACATCAGGTGTTTATGTTTTGTAAGATGGATGGCACAGGCTGTCTTTAGCTCTGAGACTTTGTGTACACAACGCCTTTAGTGTGGCTTTTCGCCGGTCCAGATTCCCATTGTACACATTGCTTTACATACAAGTGCTTTTGCATCTGCAGCTAGACAGTCACCACCTCTAGTTTACCTCTAGTAAAAAAAAAGAAAAAAAAAATGTCAGTCACAAACGTAAAGCTGAACTCATTATAATTTTCACCCAATTTCTTTTTAGATAAACCTAACCATTATGTTACGTTAGAGAGGTGCACTCAGGAAGATTTCTGTTAATTTTGAATGAGGACCGTGTCAACCATGAGCCTTTTCTGTCCTCGTTGCAAATTATTGAAAATCTTACTGAGTGAGGGCACCTATAACTTTAACCTTACCAGAAACCTTGAGCATGAGGTCATCTAGCGTTGTTGACACTGTTATTGTCTTGTCTTTTAAAATGTTTTTTTTGTCCTACGATTTGTGTCAAAATAAAGTATTCAATTCAATTCAATCTGACATAGAGATACAAATAAATGGTTATTTTTTTAGCATCCGTTTTCGAGGAGGTAGCGCTTCAAGCCGACTAGTCAAAACCAGTCGGAGGAGGAATGGAGTCTGCATTCTCTTCCGCTTCTCCGCTCGGGGGGGGGGGGGGGGGGGGGGGGAGAGGTCAACCGTCTGATTGACACTGGGGATTGTGATAGAGACAGGTGACCCCTGACCCTTAATGAAGGCTCAATTGGCGAACCATGACCACTCAGGATTGACATTGACATGATCTGCCTATAGGCTTAGCGATGCCCTCGGAATGTATATAAGCTGAACGCCATCAGCTGCATCGAGTGGAACAGCGCCTATTGATCGGCCTCCGAGCTTACCGGAGAAGAAAAGTCCCATCGACAATCCCTCTCTCGCTCTCTCTCTCTCTCTCTCTCTCTCTCTCTCTCTCTGATTGACATTCCAGCGGGGGAAGCCAGCAGCTGAAGACTTGGGCAGTGGTCCACAATTCCCGGAGAGGTGATGGATCAGATAAAGCAGGCTTCAACCGCCCCTAAAGGAAACTTTCTTCTGTCTCTGTCTCAAACTGGCTCATTACAGTCGTGTAAATTATGACGAATGGGTCCTGGAGTTTTCTTTTTCTTCTTCTTCTTTTTGAAGAGCGTCTCTGATTGGTTTGCAGTGTCTAATCAGCATCCATCATCGAGGGTGTTCACTGTCAACGTAATCACGGCAAGATTTTTATCAAAGCATTGACCCGCCAGCCAAAATCACAACCACATTGCTGATAGGGGCGAGTTTAACCGGAGGTTAAGCCAACATGCTCCTGACAAGAAAGGAAAGCTGCTATTCATATCAGATCATCGGCCTCTAAAAAACCTAGCAGGTACCCCTGGTCCTAGACAGACTTTTCCAGTAAAAGCCTTTGAAGGTTGTTGTTTTTTTCCCCATAGAGCCGACGACCCAGAGCCGGTAATGATGCGGTCGATTATCTTCTGATCCAAGCCATCCTTTAGTAGTCTAATCGTGGGTGCATTTTTGGAAACATTAGGGGAATGTCATCAGCAAGCGGATTGGAAGACATCAGCTGAAGCACAGTCTGAATTAAAATGATCGGTCAACTATTTAGCCATACCACTCCCAACGTGGGGTAAATATGATGAAGCGAGATACTAAATCTTATTTTTCATATTAGGGGATTTCTGTTTCATTAAATAGCACAGTAGAGAGAGAGTGATGGGGAAATATGGGCGGAAGAGAGAAGGGTCCCGGGTCGCATTAGTCCCCAGGACACTGCAACTATGTGATCCACGATTTCGCTCGGGAGAGAAACAGACAGATATTTTTTTTAATAACAGACGTCCTCCTTGCTAGACTTGGCTATAGGGAAGGTCTAGCTTACATAGGATATAGGCTACTTGGCAGGTGGGTCTGTATATCAACACTTCCTTGTCATTTAACCCTGTCACCGCCACACTACAGAAGGTTAACCCTTTACTATCACACTAGTAGTGATAGAAAAGAGTTAACCTTCTGTAGTGTGGCAGTGAAAGGGTTAACCTGCTGTTGTGTGGCAGTGAAAGGGTTAACCTTCCGTGTATTGTCGCAGTGAAAGGGTTAACCGTTTGGTAGTGTGCGGCAGTGAGAGGGTTAAGTACACCCCTCACCACTGTCCAAAAACTGAACGGCAGAGAGCCAGACATTGTCCTTTGTGTAGCTCTCCTGTTTTTTTACCCCTCTTCCCTGCAGACTCTGCCTGTGTGGCTTGCCCTCCAGACGGGAGCTGCCTTTGGAACTCCCGCGTTCGACCGCGGGATCTGATAGACGGGAGCATGAGAAATGGGGTTCAGGTGGACCAAGGGTTTTAGGACCAAGGATCAGGTTCTTTTGATGCTCTGACACAAAGGCTGGAGTGCTATCACCTTGTGGCCCGGCTGAGCTGAGGTGAATTCCATAATAATCACAATGTCACAGGTTCGAATCCAATCTGTGACCTTTGACACACGGTTCCCTTCTCTCTCTCTCTCTCTCTCTCTCTCTCTCTCTCTCTCTCTCTCTCTCTCTCTCTCTCTCTCTCTCTCTCTCTCTCTCTCTCTCTCTCTCTCTCTCTCTCTCTCTCTCTCTCTCTCTCTCTCTCTCTCTCTCTCTCTCTCTCTCTCTCTCTCTCTGTCTCCCATGCTCCCTGTCATACTGTGCTGTCAAATAAAGTAAAGGAGAAGATACTGACTAAAAATAAATAGATAGAAAATAAGCTCTTTATTGTACAGTTAAAACCCCAACACATTTCAGCTACGTGCCATATTCCTTCATGTTGAAAGAACCGTTGCCAAAACGTGTTGTTTTAATTGTAACCAATAAAGACGTTTTTATTTAGCTCAGAACATCCATTGGTCTCCAAGAGTAGCTGGATAGTTGTTTCCCGTTCACGCACCTTGGTATGCAGGTGACGTCGTGATAGTTGTCTTTCTCTTTCTCATGAAGTCTGCACTTTATGTGCTCATTTCATGTCTATTCTATTCTACTACTTATTGCACTATTTTACTGTTGCATCTTACTCTTTTTATTATTGTCTATTTTTAAAACTGAATAAAACGATAAACAAGGTGAACTGTTGGGATGTTAGATCCTAATGTGAAAAACTGGGATTTATATGTCTGCACTTTATGTGCTCATTTTTCATGTGTCTTTTTTCTGTTGTGAAGCACTTTGAGGTGCAGTTTCTGTATGAAAGGTGCTATACAAATAAAGTTGTATTAGTATTAGTATTATTTCTCCTGTCAAGTAAAGCAGAAATGCCTTCATAAGAAAAGATAATAAAGAAAAGTAGCTAATACTGCATCAAAGTGTTTGGGGAAAAAAGAAAATTGACATAATTACAATGTTGGGAAATGGGGCATGAAATCCAGTCAAATCCATTGGGAGACACTGTAATGCAATTCAAGCTACAAATAACAAGTTAATGGTCTGTAGCCAATGTACTTCATAGTACTGCATAGTGCCATCATTTGTTTCTATGACGATGATGGCGAACGTGACATTCTCTGGACGTATCAGGAATTGTCACACAATGTGCTATTTTTTAATAGAGGTCAAACCTTTCCTTCCCTCAGTCTCTCTCTCTCTCTCTCTCTCTCTCTCTCTCTCTCTCTCTCATTCTTTGGCATCATTTGAATAACCTATTTAGTCCGAAGCATCTGCTGACTAATGCCATCCAGCTGCCTGTGAATAGCAGTCTTTCAGTAGGAAAGGCGCCAAGGAACAGAGAATCCGATGAGTTATCCACGTATGAGACGACGTCTGCAATGTGAGTGAGTGAGCGGTTGAGCGAGTGAGTGAGTGAATGACATTGCTGGTCTATGAGGCGTTTTTGCATCTAAACAAGTGAAATTGTTTCAACCCCCCACTGGTAGATTTCTTCACTTGTCTCAGGAAAATAGGATTATGGGATTTAAACCCAGATAGAATTGCTGGATACAATGACGTTTTATTCCCCCCCCCCCCCCCCCCCCCTCTCTGCATAATGTGAACTATATAAGTCTTGGATTTGAACTGTCTTACAGAAGCCAATGGCATGAAGACAATGGCATGTAGACAGGGGCCAGACAGCCAGCAGGAGGTGGGATTCAATCTTAACTAAACTCCAATATGTTTTCCGTGGAGGTTAATGCCTGGACTAGAGAAATGGATGTTGATTTAATATATACCCTTTCACTCCTCCACCGCCTGCTGAGATAGAACTGTCTGCAATATGAGGAGAAGTAAAGTGTGTGTGTGTGTGTGTGTGTGTGTGTGTGTGTGTGTGTGTGTGTGTGTGTGTGTGTGTGTGTGTGTGTGTGTGTGTGTGTGTGTGTGTGTGTGTGTGTGTGTGTGTGTGTGTGTCACTGCCTGTGTTTTCATCACAGTAAATGTCCATATACAATACATAAAATCAAATATAAAATAAATGTCTGAAATATATAGGGCATACACATGCATGCACAGACTCACTCACTCACTCACAAACACTCACACTCACAGTATACAAACAGCAGTTCATAACAGAGTTGACCAATGGGGCATGGTGGAGGGTAGGGAAGGTGACCTCACACTGACCCTGCCTCCCGCTGGGGCCCAGGGACCTACTATGAGGAACACCTGCACACGGTCATGTGATCATTTCCCTTTGGCCCCTGTCTTGTTGTGGCTTCCACCTCGCCACCTCCCGTGGAGACTAATGAGGCGCAATGCGGAGCAGCTGGACGGACGGACACGTCCCGAGACAGAGGCACCTGCTGCATAAAGGACCTGACAACTCATCTCGCAATGCTTCAAGGTCAAGGGCAACTTTATTTATATAGCACATTTAAAATCAACCGAAGTTGTACCAAAGTGCTGTACAAATCAAAAATAGAAATACTAAAAGAAATACAAAATACAGTATACACACAAAGTCATATAACTACAATAAAGTAAAAAAAAAAAAAAAAAAAAATCACGACACGACCAAGGGATGTGTGGCTTACCAAGCCTCAGTGCTCGATCGTACTGACTATTATGGAACCGTATACCTCCACCCGGGAATTCCCCGCGTTGCTACACGTTCATTTCCCTCTCATTCTTGCTCACCTGACGCCTGAATACTTTCGACAACAAAGTCGTGTTTCCGCGTCTCTGATTGGCCAGGTCATGTGACATGTATGCCCAATCGTGGGACCGCAAGTTTCTACACTGGTTAAGCTTAGGCACTCTTTCGAAGTTGGTTAAGGTTAGAGTTTGTCTTAGAGCATGGCGATAGAACGCCTGCCCTGATTCCAAACTCTAACCATAACCAACTGCAAAAGAGTCGCCTAAGCTTAAAGGCCAACCTCTAGGTTAAACCCTACTGATCAATTATGGGTAGTTTACATCATTGGTATATAATTTCATTATTTATTTATTTCCATTTGACACCGGAAATGCCACTCTGAAAGAGTTAAAAAGGTCCACGCACGAATAACATGCACGCGCGAATCAAAAAAGCTTATCAAAACGCCGACGTCACAACAGGTGTGGCTTGCATATTAATGAGCCGAATCTAATGTTGCTTTTCCACTAAAATAAAGTACTCAGTTTGTCTCCGTGTGGGGAGGCGGGGCTGCTGGTGATCAGCATGAGAGCTCCAGAAATGACACGTGAAAAACTGCAGACCACTGATTGGTCAGAAGAGAGACGCGTGACGTCACTGTTTGGGGAGTCTGAACGAAAACAGAATGTCCGCGCCGCCATCTTTAATGTCTCGCGTAGGATATCTTTTGTACGTTTGCAGCAAGAAACGAGTGCAATAAAAAAGGATACAGTCACTGTGTATTCTGCCTCATTTATTGATGAAACAAAACCGACATCAACACAATTTGCCACCGAGCGGAGAGTTTAGTCTGACAAAAAGATCGCTGATTAGTTACGCTTGTTGTTGGGGGTTAGGGACGTAACGTTAGTTAGCCTAATGCTAACGTTAGCAGATAGACACGAGAGGCTATCTGTGTAGAATAGACACAATGAGGTAACGTTAGCGTTAGCATAATAGACACAACGAGAGTCTGGTTAATGTTGTTATTGATTGATTGAATGAAAACTGTGTTTTACTCTGGCTTGCCAAGCTCATCATAGCCCCTTTCGTGACTGATGCACCGAGTGAAGCTTGTGGACTCGACAACAGCGGCGGCCGCAGGGCGCCGGAGCCCGCAGCGCTAGTTAGCTCATAGCTATCGTGTAACACTAGCCTTTGCGGGCTCGGGCGCCCTGCGGCTGCCGCCGCCGTCGCGTCCATGGGCCCCCCGGCAGGGCACCCGTGGGGTCGGGTCGGGGTGTACAGAGAGGAGAGAACCATTTTGGGTCGGCCGTTCATGCCGGCCAGCGAGCCGGATGTCGGGATATGTTGTTAGCACAATAGCTACCAAGCTAAGCTATGTTATCTACTAACGTTATAAACACAATGTGTACAACGACACAATGATTTACATTATTACAAATATGGTAACGTGGTTAGCTTTAGAGATGGATGGATGGCTATAATCACGGAGCAATAGTGAGGTGAAACAGATACATTTCCATTCGGCTAGTAGTAGCAAGCATATATCTATGGTAGCAAGGCTCTCTGCCTGCCACTAGCTGTGTGACTCTCAGCGCCCCCTGGTGATACCCCTGGTGACCAATACCTGTTGTGACGACATTACACGTGCACGTTATAAACCATTGATTAAAATATGCAAGTGCATGTTGATTGTGTTGGGCAGACAAAATGTTTTGATAAAAACGCTAAAACTGGGTCAATTTCAATACTTTTTTTTACAATTCTTCATGAAAGTCACTGTTGGCCTAGTCCACATTGTTTATTGAACAAAAATACAACGTGGAGGTTGACCTTTAACCAGTGATAAACTAGGCGTTAGGTCGTTTACAGGTCGTTTACCCGGAAATAGGCGCCGAACTTGCCGTCCCACGATTGGCGCACATGTCACATGACCTGGGCAATCAGAGCGCAAAACTCGAACGCGGAAACAAAGATTTGTTGTCGAAGGTATAGACGCTACCTGGACTGGTTAGCACACACACATGTAAACAACAGTCTCTATAACGTTTACATTTTACACCACCAGCAACCCCCGCCTCCTGGACCAAATACCTGCCTTGGGTGGAGTACTCTCTCAACGCTATGGAGAGCTCTTCGACTGGTATGTCTCCGTTCGAGTGTTCCCTAGGCTATCAACCTCCTCCTCTGTTTCCCCAACAGGAGCTGGAGGTGGCGGTCCCGTCCACCAGGGTCCATCTCCACTGGGGGAGCGCCCGGGCCGCTCTGCTACGAGCTACTGAGCGGTCCCGACTCAGAGGATTCCAGCTCAGACCGATCAACAGAAGGTCTGGCTGTTGGCCCGGGACCTGCCCCTCTGAGTCCAGACCACCCAGACATCCTCCTCACGTAAAGCTAAATCCCCACTTTGTTGGTCCCTATACCATCGATTGCATCATTAATTCTGCTGCTGTTCGTTTGATCCTTCTGGCCGGTGAAGGACATGGTGCAGTAGAATAGAGAGGTGCAGTAGAATAGAGAGGTGCAGTAGAATAGAGAGGTGTAACAGTAGAATAGAGAGGGGCAGTAGAATCGAGAGGTGCAGTAGAATAGAGAGGTGTAACAGTAGAATAGAGAGGTACAGTAGAATAGAGAGGTGTAACAGTAGAATAGAGAGGTGTAACAGTAGAATAGAGAGGTACAGTAGAATAGAGAGGGGCAGTAGAATAGAGAGGTGTAACAGTAGAATAGAGAGGTGTAACAGTAGAATAGAGAGGTGCAGTAGAATAGAGAGGTTCAGTAGAATAGAGAGGTGCAACAGTAGAATAGAGAGGTGTAACAGTAGAATAGAGAGGTGCAGTAGAATAGAGAGGGGCAGTAGAATAGAGAGGTGCAGTAGAATAGAGAGGTGTAACAGTAGAATAGAGAGGTGTAACAGTAGAATAGAGAGGTGTAACAGTAGAATAGAGAGGGGCAGTAGAATAGAGAGGTGCAGTCGAATAGAGAGGGGCAGTAGAATAGAGAGGTGCAGTAGAATAGAGAGGTGTAACAGTAGAATAGAGAGGTGTAACAGTAGAATAGAGAGGTGTAACAGTAGAATAGAGAGGGGCAGTAGAATAGAGAGGTGCAGTAGAATAGAGAGATGTAACAGTAGAATAGAGAGGTGTAACAGTAGAATAGAGAGGTGCAGTAGAATATAGAGGTGCAACAGTAGAATAGAGAGGTGTAACAGTAGAATAGAGAGGGGCAGTAGAATAGAGAGGTGTAACAGTAGAATAGAGAGGTGTAACAGTAGAATAGAGAGGGGCAGTAGAATAGAGAGGTGTAACAGTAGAATATAGAGGTGTAACAGTAGAATAGAGAGGGGCAGTAGAATAGAGAGGTGTAACAGTAGAATAGAGAGGTGTAACAGTAGAATAGAGAGGGGCAGTCGAATAGAGAGGTGTAACAGTAGAATAGAGAGGTGTAACAGTAGAATAGAGAGGGGCAGTAGAATAGAGAGGTGTAACAGTAGAATATAGAGGTGTAACAGTAGAATAGAGAGGGGCAGTAGAATAGAGAGGTGTAACAGTAGAATAGAGAGGTGTAACAGTAGAATAGAGAGGGGCAGTCGAATAGAGAGGTGTAACAGTAGAATAGAGAGGTGTAACAGTAGAATAGAGAGGTGTAACAGTAGAATAGAGAGGGGCAGTCGAATAGAGAGGTGTAACAGTAGAATAGAGAGGTGTAACAGTAGAATAGAGAGGGGCAGTAGAATAGAGAGGTGTAACAGTAGAATAGAGAGGTGTAACAGTAGAATAGAGAGGGGCAGTAGAATAGAGAGGTGCAGTAGAATAGAGAGGGGCAGTAGAATAGAGAGGTGTAACAGTAGAATAGAGAGGGGCAGTAGAATAGAGAGGTGCAGTAGAATAGAGAGGTGCAGTAGAATAGAGAGGTGCAGTAGAATAGAGAGGTGCAGTAGAATAGAGAGGTGCAACAGTAGAATAGAGAGGTGTAACAGTAGAATAGAGAGGTGCAATAGAATAGAGAGGGGCAGTAGAATAGAGAGGTGCAGTAGAATAGAGAGGTGTAACAGTAGAATAGAGAGGTGTAACAGTAGAATAGAGAGGTGTAACAGTAGAATAGAGAGGGGCAGTAGAATAGAGAGGTGCAGTCGAATAGAGAGGGGCAGTAGAATAGAGAGGTGCAGTAGAATAGAGAGGTGTAACAGTAGAATAGAGAGGTGTAACAGTAGAATAGAGAGGTGTAACAGTAGAATAGAGAGGGGCAGTAGAATAGAGAGGTGCAGTAGAATAGAGAGGTGTAACAGTAGAATAGAGAGGTGTAACAGTAGAATAGAGAGGTGCAGTAGAATAGAGAGGTGCAACAGTAGAATAGAGAGGTGTAACAGTAGAATAGAGAGGGGCAGTAGAATAGAGAGGTGTAACAGTAGAATAGAGAGGTGTAACAGTAGAATAGAGAGGGGCAGTAGAATAGAGAGGTGTAACAGTAGAATATAGAGGTGTAACAGTAGAATAGAGAGGGGCAGTAGAATAGAGAGGTGTAACAGTAGAATAGAGAGGTGTAACAGTATAATAGAGAGGGGCAGTCGAATAGAGAGGTGTAACAGTAGAATAGAGAGGTGTAACAGTAGAATAGAGAGGGGCAGTAGAATAAAGAGGTGTAACAGTAGAATATAGAGGTGTAACAGTAGAATAGAGAGGGGCAGTAGAATAGAGAGGTGTAACAGTAGAATAGAGAGGTGTAACAGTAGAATAGAGAGGGGCAGTCGAATAGAGAGGTGTAACAGTAGAATAGAGAGGTGTAACAGTAGAATAGAGAGGGGCAGTCGAATAGAGAGGTGTAACAGTAGAATAGAGAGGTGTAACAGTAGAATAGAGAGGGGCAGTAGAATAGAGAGGTGTAACAGTAGAATAGAGAGGTGTAACAGTAGAATAGAGAGGGGCAGTAGAATAGAGAGGTGCAGTAGAATAGAGAGGGGCAGTAGAATAGAGAGGTGTAACAGTAGAATAGAGAGGGGCAGTAGAATAGAGAGGTGCAGTAGAATAGAGAGGTGCAGTAGAATAGAGAGGGGCAGTCGAATAGAGAGGTATAACAGTAGAATAGAGAGGTGTAACAGTAGAATAGAGAGGGGCAATAGAATAGAGAGGTGTAACAGTAGAATAGAGAGGTGTAACAGTAGAATAGAAAGGTGCAGTCGAATAGAGAGGGGCAGTAGAATAGAGAGGGGCAGTAGAATAGAGAGGTGTAACAGTAGAATAGAGAGGGGCAGTAGAATAGAGAGGTATAACAGTAGAATAGAGAGGTGTAACAGTAGAATAGAGAGGTGCAGTAGAATAGAGAGGGGCAGTAGAATAGAGAGGTGTAACAGTAGAATAGAGAGGTGTAACAGTAGAATAGAGAGGTGCAGTAGAATAGAGAGGTGTAACAGTAGAATAGAGAGGTGTAACAGTAGAATAGAGAGGGGCAGTAGAATAGAGAGGTGTAACAGTAGAATAGAGAGGGGCAGTAGAATATAGAGGGGCAGTAGAATAGAGAGGTGCAGTAGAATAGAGAGGGGCAGTAGAATAGAGGTGCAGTAGAATAGAGAGGGGCAGTAGAATAGAGAAGGACAGTAGAATAGAGAGGGGCAGTAGAATAGAGAGGTGTAACAGTAGAATAGAGAGGTGCAGTTGAATATAGAGGTGTAACAGTAGAATAGAGAGGTGCAGTAGAATAGAGAGGTGTAACAGTAGAATAGAGAGGGGCAGTAGAATAGAGAGGTGCAGTAGAATATAGAGGTGTAACAGTAGAATAGAGAGGGGCAGTAGAATAGAGAGGGGCAGTAGAATAGAGAGGTGCAGTAGAATAGAGAGGGGCAGTAGAATAGAGAGGTGTAACAGTAGAATAGAGAGGGGCAGTAGAATAGAGAGGTGCAGTAGAATATAGAGGTGTAACAGTAGAATAGAGAGGGGCAGTAGAATAGAGAGGGGCAGTAGAATAGAGAGGTGCAGTAGAATAGAGAGGGGCAGTAGAATAGAGAGGTGCAGTAGAATAGAGAGGGGCAGTAGAATAGAGAGGGGCAGTAGAATAGAGAGGTGTAACAGTAGAATAGAGAGGTGTAACAGTAGAATAGAGAGGTGCAGTAGAATAGAGATGTGTAACAGTAGAATAGAGAGGTGTAACAGTAGAATAGAGAGGGGCAGTAGAATAGAGAGGTGTAACAGTAGAATAGAGAGGGGCAGTCGAATAGAGAGGTGCAGTAGAATATAGAGGTGCAGTAGAAGAGAGAGGTGTAACAGTAGAATAGAGAGGGGCAGTAGAATAGAGAGGTGCAGTAGAATAGAGAGGTGCAGTAGAATATAGAGGTGTAACAGTAGAATAGAGAGGGGCAGTAGAATAGAGAGGGGCAGTAGAATAGAGAGGTGCAGTAGAATAGAGAGGGGCAGTAGAATAGAGAGGGACAGTAGAATAGAGAGGGGCAGTAGAATAGAGAGGTGTAACAGTAGAATAGAGAGGGGCAGTAGAATAGAGAGGTGTAACAGTAGAATAGAGAGGTGTAACAGTAGAATAGAGAGGTGCAGTATAATATAGAGGTGTAACAGTAGAATAGAGAGGGGCAGTAGAATAGAGAGGGGCAGTAGAATATAGAGGTGTAACAGTAGAATAGAGAGGGGCAGTAGAATAGAGAGGGGCAGTAGAATAGAGAGGTGTAACAGTAGAATAGAGAGATACAGTAGAATAGAGAGGGGCAGTAGAATAGAGAGGGACAGTAGAATAGAGAGGGGCAGTAGAATAGAGAGAGGCAGTAGAATAGAGAGGGACAGTAGAATAGAGAGGGGCAGTAGAATATAGAGGTGTAACAGTAGAATAGAGAGGGGCAGTAGAATAGAGAGGTGTAACAGTAGAATAGAGAGGGGCAGTCGAATAGAGAGGTGTAACAGTAGAATAGAGAGGTGTAACAGTAGAATAGAGAGGTGTAACAGTAGAATAGAGAGGTGTAACAGTAGAATAGACAGGTGCAGTAGAATAGAGAGGTGCAGTAGAATAGAGAGGTGCAGTAGAATAGAGAGGTACAGTAGAATAGAGAGGTGTAACAGTAGAATAGAGAGGTGTAACAGTAGAATAGAGAGGTGTAACAGTAGAATAGAGAGGGGCAGTCGAATAGAGAGGTGTAACAGTAGAATAGAGAGGTGTAACAGTAGAATAGAGAGGTGTAACAGTAGAATAGAGAGGTGTAACAGTAGAATAGAGAGGGGCAGTAGAATAGAGAGGTGTAACAGTAGAATAGAGAGGGGCAGTATAATAGAGAGGTGTAACAGTAGAATAGAGAGGTGTAACAGTAGAATAGAGAGGGGCAGTAGAATAGAGAGGTGTAACAGTAGAATAGAGAGGGGCAGTAGAATAGAGAGGTGTAACAGTAGAATAGAGAGGTGTAACAGTAGAATAGAGAGGTGTAACAGTAGAATAGAGAGGTGTAACAGTAGAATAGAGAGGGGCAGTAGAATAGAGAGGTGCAGTAGAATAGAGAGGTGTAACAGTAGAATAGAGAGGTGCAGTAGAATAGAGAGGTGTAACAGTAGAATAGAGAGGTGTACCAGTAGAATAGAGAGGGGCAGTAGAATAGAGAGGTGTAACAGTAGAATAGAGAGGTGTAACAGTAGAATAGAGAGGTACAGTAGAATAGAGAGGTGTAACAGTAGAATAGAGAGGTGTAACAGTAGAATAGAGAGGTGTAACAGTAGAATAGAGAGGTGTAACAGTAGAATAGAGAGGTGTAACAATAGAATAGAGAGGGGCAGTAGAATCGAGAGGTGTAACAGTAGAATAGAGAGGTATAACAGTAGAATAGAGAGGGGCAGTAGAATAGAGAGGTGTAACAGTAGAATAGAGGGGTGTAACAGTAGAATAGAGAGGTGCAGTAGAATAGAGGGGTGTAACAGTAGAATAGAGAGGGGCAGTAGAATAGAGAGGGGCAGTAGAATAGAGAGGTGTACCAGTAGAATAGAGAGGGGCAGTAGAATAGAGAGGGGCAGTAGAATAGAGAGGTGTAACAGTAGAATAGAGAGGGGCAGTAGAATAGAGAGGTGTAACAGTAGAATAGAGAGGTGCAACAGTAGAATAGAGAGGTGTAACAGTAGAATAGAGAGGTGTAACAGTAGAATAGAGAGGTGCAGTAGAATAGAGGGGTGTAACAGTAGAATAGATAGGTGTAACAGTAGAATAGAGAGGGGCAGTAGAATAGAGAGGTGTAACAGTAGAATAGAGAGGTGTAACAGTAGAATAGAGAGGTGTAACAGTAGAATAGAGAGGTGCAGTAGAATAGAGAGGTGTAACAGTAGAATAGAGAGGTGCAGTAGAATAGAGAGGTGCAGTAGAATAGAGAGGTACAGTAGAATAGAGAGGTGTAACAGTAGAATAGAGAGGTGTAACAGTAGAATAGAGAGGCGTAACAGTAGAATAGAGAGGGGCAGTAGAATAGAGAGGTACAGTAGAATAGAGAGGGGCAGTAGAATAGAGAGGTGTAACAGTAGAATAGAGAGGCGTAACAGTAGAATAGAGAGGTGTAACAGTAGAATAGAGAGGCGTAACAGTAGAATAGAGAGGTGTAACAGTAGAATAGAGAGGCGTAACAGTAGAATAGAGAGGTGTAACAGTAGAATAGAGAGGCGTAACAGTAGAATAGAGAGGTGTAACAGTAGAATAGAGAGGTGTAACAGTAGAATATAGAGGGGCAGTAGAATAGAGAGGTGTAACAGTAGAATAGAGAGGTGCAGTAGAATAGAGAGGTGTAACAGTAGAATAGAGAGGTGTAACAGTAGAATAGAGAGGTGCAGTAGAATAGAGAGAGGCAGTAGAATAGAGAGGTGTAACAGTAGAATAGAGATGTGTAACAGTAGAATAGAGAGGTGTAACAGTAGAATAGAGAGGTACAGTATAATAGAGAGGTGTAACAGTAGAATAGAGAGGGGCAGTAGAATAGAGAGGTGTAACAGTAGAATAGAGAGGTGCAGTAGAATAGAGAGGTGTAACAGTAGAATAGAGAGGTGTAACAGTAGAATAGAGAGGTACAGTAGAATAGAGAGGTGTAACAGTAGAATAGAGAGGTGTAACAGTAGAATAGAGAGGTGCAGTAGAATAGAGAGGTGTAACAGTAGAATAGAGAGGTGCAGTAGAATAGAGAGGGGCAGTAGAATAGAGAGGGGCAGTAGAATAGAGAGGGGCAGTAGAATAGAGAGGGGCAGTAGAATAGAGAGGTGTAACAGTAGAATAGAGAGGTGTAACAGTAGAATAGAGAGGTGCAGTAGAATAGAGAGGTGTAACAGTAGAATAGAGAGGTGTAACAGTAGAATAGAAAGGTGCAGTAGAATAGAGAGGTGTAACAGTAGAATAGAGAGGTGTAACAGTAGAATAGAGAGGTGCAGTAGAATAGAGAGGTGTAACAGTAGAATAGAGAGGTGTAACAGTAGAATAGAGAGGTGCAGTAGAATAGAGATGGGCAGTAGAATAGAGAGGGGCAGTAGAATAGAGAGGTGTAACAGTAGAATAGAGATGTGCAGTAGAATAGAGAGGTGTAACAGTAGAATAGAGAGGGGCGGTAGAATAGAGAGGTGTAACAGTAGAATAGAGAGGTGCAGTAGAATAGAGAGGTGTAACAGTACAATAGAGAGAGAGGCAGTAGAATAGAGAGGTGTAACAGTACAATAGAGAGAGGCAGTAGAATAGAGAGGTGCAGTAGAATAGAGAGGGGCAGTAGAATAGAGAGGTGTAACAGTAGAATAGAGGGGTGTAACAGTACAATAGAGAGAGGCAGTAGAATAGAGAGGTGTAACAGTACAATAGAGAGAGGCAGTAGAATAGAGAGGGGCAGTAGAATAGAGAGGGGCAGTAGAATAGAGAGGTGTAACAGTAGAATAGAGAGGGGCAGTAGAATAGAGAGGTGTAACAGTAGAATAGAGAGGTGTAACAGTAGAATAGAGAGGTATAACAGTAGAATAGAGAGGGGCAGTAGAATAGAGAGGTGTAACAGTACAATAGAGAGAGGCAGTAGAATAGAGAGGGGCAGTAGAATAGAGAGGTGTAACAGTAGAATAGAGAGGTGCAGTAGAATAGAGAGGTGTAACAGTAGAATAGAGAGGTGTAACAGTAGAATAGAGAGGGGCAGTAGAATAGAGAGGTGTAACAGTACAATAGAGAGAGGCAGTAGAATAGAGAGGTATAACAGTACAATAGAGAGAGGCAGTAGAATAGAGAGGGGCAGAACATGGTGTTTCGATGGAGCCTGGCTCATTTGATGGTGGGTATTAGTCACTGCTTTCATTTCGTTGGACAAAGACAACCATGGTCTGACCTTTCCTCTTCCCTCTCTGCCATCTTCCCCCATCACCTCCCTTCTCCTCCTCCCCCTCCTCCATCACTGTTCTTTCCTCATTTCCTCTCCACGTTCTCCCATCCACTCTCATCACTCTCCTCTCCTCCTCTCCTCCTTCTCCTACAGCCTTCATCATCTCTTGTGGTCTGCTGTGGGGGTTGTTATTTCTGGAAATCAATGTTAATTTCGTCAGCTATTTTTAATTTTAGTCTTGTGTCAAATGCTCTTTTTCGTTTTCATCATATTTAGTCACCTCTGTAACGTTACTCCACAAGGTATGCCATTGGTGATGATCAAAGCATCAAAAAACTCCCCCCCCCCACCTTTTCATGCATTCATGATGAAACATAATACCGATAGTATAGATTGATTTCGAAATAGTACCGTGTACAGGCGAGAAACGGCAACGCTTTTAGTGAAATGCACGTATTGCTGCATAGCGTCGTTTTCTGGGATTAGACAGGATCACTCTAAAACTATACTCATGTTCACCACGGTATAAAACGGGAATCTATGGAGGAAAAAAATATAAATATTTCACATATTGAAGGATAGATAGTCGATATCAAATGGGCCATAGTATTGTATCCATAGCTATAATATAGAATATAGTTATAGCCCTGCAAACACAGCCACTTATTCCCATCTCTTAGAGCTTGGCGTGGTAACTACAAAACGATGCTCAACTGTGTGGCGTCCAATGAGTTAAGGATTGGGCAAAAACTTGGCAATTTTTGTTTTTGACGATTGCATACCTTTTTTGCAAAGCTTTACTTTATACTTAAAAAATCACTTTGAGTGCTAATGTATTAGAGAAACAGAGGTTGGAACACTGAAATAAAATATTTTCTCCTTACGTTTGTGTTGTCTTGTTGCCAGATGCCTGTTTTTGGGTTCCACATGAGAGGTACTGTAGGAGCTGGAAAAAAATTCCATGGAAAATCCATTTTTTAGAACGTTTTTTGTAATGTGTGTAGGCCTACCGCAATAAAGCGTGATAATATGATCTCCTTTAACGTGACGTCTCGTCTCGTTGTCGTCACTCGTCAGGGGGGAAAAGCTTCGTTAACAACCATTATTTAGTCATCATTTCCGTTGACTAAATTAACCCAGCTGGACGTGATTTTAAAAACTCTGAGATCTCACACACCGCCGATGTTCTTCAGATATGGAAATGTCCTCTTTATAGAATGGGTCTCTCCCTGTCCCGCTCCCCCATGCCATGTCAATCTACATTAAAGAGAGGCAGCATCTGTGGCTTGGACTGTAAAGGACAATGTTGTTTCCCCCTCGTTCACCACTATTCAAAACCATGTGACATCATCGCTCGCAGTCTGTCTGCAAAGAAACGATGCCTCGCTCACTTGATCAAAGTTCAAGTTTGTGCAACTTTGACCGGCGAGTCTGCATGACGTCACCGATGTTCAACCAATGCGAGAGCAGCTAAGAAGATTTGAGCTGCTAACCAGTGATTTCAGCTGCTAACCTGTGATTTCAGCTGCTAACCTGTGATTTCAGCTGCTAACCAGTGATTTCAGCTAACCAGTGATTGCAGCTGCTAACCAGTGATTTCAGCTGCTAACCAGTGCACGTGATTTCAGCTGCTAACCTGTGCACGTGATTTCAGCAGCTAACCAGTGCACGTGATTTCAGCTGCTAACCAGTGCACGTGATTTCAGCTGCTAACCAGTGCACGTGATTTCAGCTGCTAACCAGTGCACGTGATTTCAGCTGCTAACCAGTGCACGTGATTTCAGCTGCTAACCAGTGCACGTGATTGCTTGAACCCCACGCAGCGTCCCGTCCCCACACAGCCCATTTCTCCTCGTCCCAGCGTGTGAGGACACTTGACATGGCCAAGCACCGGTGTGACCTATAGCCATAACAGAACACAGAACTGTATTCATACAGCTATACAATAATGTATGGATTCCCCGGCCGATTCCTCCCGTCTTGGGGAGATTTCTCTCAAGCTGTTTTGACAGCGTGCGTGACTCTGGCAGAATTCCTTACCTCTCATTTTGGAAATGGGTGGCTAAACCTCTCACCATTAATCTCCATGAGGGATCCGTTGAAAGTACGAGGGAGGGAGTCTATGTGGTTTAACATTCATCAGATCCGCCCTTCAGATTCACGGCAGCTTATTAGAGATCCCATTATTCACCTTTTCTGCTTTTTAGCTTTTGCTTCCTTTCATGGATCTTGTGAACGTGTCGACGTGCAGTGTTCACAGACGGACGCGGATATGCAAAATGAGAACAGCTGCCATGATAACACATACACTTAACACATAAATCAATCTTACTCATTCACACCTCCCACCACAAGTTGGACTATAAGTCACGCCCATTGTTCCTAAGGAATTAAAATAATGATTGATTGATTTGATTGGGATGTCTTGCATCATTACATTGCATACAACCATCCAGGATATTTGCACCCATTTAAAAAAAATATATAAATTCTGCAGTGGTTTGTGTGTCCGTCACAAAGGTTTTAACCGCCCCCCCCCCCCCCCCCCCCCCCAAAGGCTCTGTAAATTTTTTATCTATCAGCAAACAAATTTGGTTGAAAGCAAGTAAAGCTAAGTAATCCTAGATACAGAAAAGGTTAGTGCGATGTGTGTATAAATACAGTATGTTTCAATCGACCAATCAGGTTCCACATGATTGGCATCCACTCCTACTGTACATCGTTTGACCAATCACGTCAAACATTGATGACAAATTTTTGATATTTTACTTAATTTAGCAAATATAAATCAATTAGCATGACTTTACACAATAATGACCATACTTCAATTGTTTCTCCAATCATCCTGGAATGCAATACCTACTGTATGTTGATATTTATCTAAGGGGAATTCCAGTATATTTAACCCTGGATCTTTCTGTTACACCCGCTAAGTTCCTAGCTTTAAGAAAGACACAGAGTGTAGGTTAATTTAACAATAGTATTTATATTACTGCCACCCGCCACATTTCCATAAAAGAACAATAGGGACAATGGACCTTGTGATCAAAGTGTACGTAACTTCGTAACTATCTTCGTAAGTAGTTCGTAAGTACAAATTTACGAAAAAATCAATAAAATAAAAAATAAACTATAGAATCTATGGAATCTGTGGGCGGCTAAGTGCAAGGCGCTCGCCACTAACGCAGGAGACGCTGGGTTCGAGCCCAACTCTCGGCGTTGCTTCCGGCTTGGCTGGTCGTTCATACTAATACAATTGGCAGTATTAGGGGCTGGGAAAGCCGGTGGGTGGGGATTGGACGTTGTGGACAGCGACTCCTACAGGTTGGTTGGTGCGCCTGTACAGCAGAATCAGGAAGTAATGGGGTCAGCGTGAGCCTCCCACGCGTTACTCCTCGCCGCTGAGAGATTGCGCTGTACAGGTGAAAAGATGCGACAGCTGCCTCCTCGTGTACCGGAGGGGACACGTGATGCAAGTCTTGGTCCTCACTGCAGCTGACCAGTGGGAGGCATAGTCTAGCAACGTTCGAGACAGGGGAGGGGAGAATTGGACAATACGAGATTGGGATGGGAGAAAAAATAGAAAATGGGGAGAAAAAGTAGATAAAGAAAATATATATATTTCTATGGAATCTGTTAAACGTATCCTTTGTGTCTGTCATGACTGTGGGTTCAACTCTTGAACAGTAAGATGAATGGTGGAATGTTTCTCCACTGGCTCTTACAATGTATGCATATAAGCACCAGACTGGTGGACAAGCTGATCGAGCTGGGTCTGAGCTCCGCCCTGAGCGCCTGGGTACTGGACTTTCTGAGTGAAAGACCCCAGGCGGTCAGGGTGGGGGGTCAGAACTCCAACATCATCACCCTGAGCATCGGGTCCCCCCAGGGCTGTGTTCTGAGCCCCCTGCTGTACTCACTCTACACACACGATTGTGTGGCCAAGTTCAGCTCCAACTCCATAGTGAAGTTTGCAGACGACACGGTGGTGGTGGGGCTGATCTCGGACAACGACGAGAAGGCCTACCGGGAGGAGGTTGAGGTACTGGAACGCTGGTGCCAGGACAACAGCCTGCTCCTGAACATTGGTAAAACCAAGGAGCTGATCGTGGATTATATGAGAGGACAGCAGGAGACACACACACCACTGATGATAAACAGGGCTACCGTGGACAGGGTGAGCAGCTTTAAGTACCTGGGGGTCCACATCTCAGAGGATCTAACATGGTCAACACACATAGACATAGTCGTAAAAAAGGCGAAGCAGCGCCTCTACCACCTGAGACAGTTAAGGAAGTTCAGAGTATCGGGGAAGATACTCCAGTCCTTCTACTCCGGAGCTGTAGAGAGCATCTTGACTGGAAACATCACTGCCTGGTATGGAAACAGCACGGCACAGGACAAGAAGGCCCTACAGAGAGTGGTGCGCTCAGCCGAGCGTACCACGGGTATTGCACTACCTCCCCTGCAGGTTCTATACAACAAGAGGTGCAAATCCAGAGCCTGCAGAATAATGAAAGACCCTCACCACCCCAATAACAGCCTGTTCCAGCTGCTGAGGTCAGGCAGACGCCTGCGGACCCCAGCTACTAGGACAGAGAGGCTTCGGCTCAGCTTCTTCCCCCAGGCCATCAGAGCCCTGAATAATGAACACTGAGTGCCACAGATCACTGAACTCTCCACACTCAAGCACACATGAGCACACACACGACACGCACGCTGTGCATGCTCGCACACTAGCAGCCACTTTAACATGAGTAGGCACACACTCATGCTGCACACGCCCACACTTATGGCCACAAAGGAAAGGTCACTTTAAAAATAGTATAGCAACAGTAACAGTGTATTGCACTACCGAAGGACCTAACATGTCCTACATGCTCTGTAAATAACTATGTACAGATACCGAGATGTCCCACTATGTTACCTGTTTATTGCACAATGTTGTTTTTATTGGATTCTATTATATGTTGTACTACTGTATTGCACATCGTTGCGGGCAAGACCACCCGCATTTCATTGTATACTTGTATGCCGTGACAAATAAAACTCTTGACTTGAATGTAAAAAATTAATAATACCAACAATAGATAATAACAATAGAACAAGACGGTATATGGAAGATTAATACAGTCTATTCCACTATAACTATATCCACGCAATTAAGTTGAGTTCTTATTTATTCATTAATTTATTTTATTTAGTCATTTGCAGTGTTTGTGTAGTGCTTTTATTTATTTTCAGACATCATGATGCCTCGTTGAGTCATGACTATGAATGTAAAACATAATTGTTAATGATACAAATATTGTCGTATTTATTATTATTATTATAATTATTTAATTCCGAGGATGTCTGTAGAATCGACGTGAACACAATCACCAATGATTTCTCCCAAATGAAACCCTTAAGAACACGGGCACACACCAGTCTGTCCTATCTACTGTATGACTGCCATTCCACGTTTGTAAATCCAGTTCGTAGCTACGAACGAATCTCCGAAAATAAAGCGTTAGATTATGTCAACATCGGCCCGAGAAGTTCATAAGTGGAGTTACGAAGAAATTAGTTTGTAAGTTTCTCGTAAATCCGTTCTGGCATGAGGTCCAATCTTTGTAATTCGTCCAGTATTGAGGTAGATCGCTTCAGCCAGCAGCCGCAAAACGGGCTGCAATGTAATCCACTAAAATTGCTTATTTTTTTGCCACTCACATTGTCATTGTATGTGTCTGACAACATTATGTAAAGGATCCCTACAGAGATAAACATTTTGTACATACTACTGGCTTATTGAGTGATTGCTTTTGCTGTTATCCTGCCATGCTATTGTGTGTTCTGATGCCAGGTCAACACAATAACTTTAGCTAATAACATTATCCCCACTCTGTCTGCAGCAGGTCTCTCCACTCTTGGAACAGAAAGGAAAAGGTGCTTTGATATAGTATTTCTTATCTTGGATTGGCAGTAGACCAGGGGCGTTTTTAGGGTTAGAAAACATTGGGGGCTTCAGCCGGGTTTTTTTTTTTTACAGACAGAAATACGCAATTTTAGAGTAATGATGTCCAGGTCCATGAGAGGGATCTGGGCAGTCCCCATAGAAAATTCTAAGTTAACAGGACCAAATCATCAGTTTCTTATTTATTTATTTAACCTTTATTTAGCCAGATAAAACATTGATCTGGTCCAAGAGGCCCCAACAAGAGTACAAATATACATATATACACATATACACATACATGCATACATACATACATACATACATACATACATACATACATACATACATACATACATACATACATACATACATACATACATACATACATACATACATACATACATACATACATACATACATACATACATACATACATACATACATACATACATACATACATACATACATACATACATACATACATACATACATACATACATACATACATATATATACACCAATAACAAAATAAAAACAGTTAAGAATCATACACATAAGCAAATAAACAAACAAACATATGCACAGCCTATGTACAAAAGAAATAAACAGTTCATCTCTAGTCTTTACAGTTTTCTTCGATTGCATAAACACTCAAATCAAAAGTATTACACAATTATCAAAACCTTACACTCAAGGAGCAAAACATAGGCCCAGATTTGCACCCCTATAAGCACAAAGTCAGCCTCACACTTTTTGCAAAACAATACACACAGCGATTTGCAAAACACTAAACACACTTGCATTACATTACACACATAATGTCAAATTACCACACAATTGGTTAAACACAGCCATCAGATGCACAAACACACCATTGCTTAATTGTAGATACAAAGTCAAGTTAGACCGCGCTCTCAGTATCTTACACTGGGTGCTGAAATCCCAAACATTATGAAGAAAAAGGTGAAGGTCGGACCAGCACTCTCAGATTTAAAGAAAAATTATATTTAATGGCAGCCTAAAATACAGACATGTTTCGGAACGTGTTCCTTCTTCAGTGTAATAGGCTAGCAGTGATAGCTTGTAAAAATGGGAGCTATATACCATGAGGGCAGGAAGTGACATCATAGAGGTGAGCTTGGGAATGCCAGTCAACTTTGACCTCCAGAGTAAGGACTTGATAATGTAGCATGTTGAAAACAAATATACCAGAAACTAAAATAAGCCTATAGCAAACACCAAATTCTATGAGCAAAGAAAAACAACAACAGAAAGGAAACCTTTCACCATTTGTAAAATAATAGTAATGCTAATATACTCATGATAATAAAAGTAATAAAAGTAACTTGTAGGAAACAGGATCACAACTTTTTTCATTAATTCCCTTTGGTACGATGCCATTAATCAAATGAATATAGTAACCTGTCTCCCCCTCTAGAGGGCATTGTAGATTAACAAGTCCCTTAAACAATAAGAATGCATTAGGAGAAATAGAGAGATACGGTACACCCTTAAGAGAGGACAAAGTGGAGCTAATCACTCAAATGTACACTTGCAATGTCAGTAATGGTGTAAATCTCCGGGGCCGATCAACTTTTCTTGCATACTCCTCCGTGGTGGAAGAGGGCCGTCTGGAAACATCTTCTACGGCGGGAGCACAGCGGAGACATCTCCTTCTTAGGTCGGTCTCTGGGCTGCCAAATAGGCCTGCAGGAGTGCAGGGGGCACCAAGTGTGTAGACAGTCCCGTTCGTCTCCTCGTCTCCAGCATCTCTTATGCCGCTCGGTGTCTTACCGATAAGCAGGCCCCTCTGGATGATGGCGCGCTGCCAATAGTTATTAAGGGTCACGCCATGGAGTAGGATACGAGTCTCTCTCTGCTTCAGGCAAGAATGGGACTCGTGACTCCATCGTTGTAGCTACGAAAGCTGATGTATATCCACTAGGGACAGGGTGAACTGTAAACTCTGGAGCTGCAGGTCTCTAATCTACCAAAGTAGCTATGTATCAAAGTCAAGTTAGACCGCGCTCTCAGTATCTAACACTGGGTGCTGAAATCCCAAACATTATGAAGAAAAAGGCGAAGGCCGGACCAGCACTCAGATTTGAAAAAATTGTATTTAATGGCAGCCTAAAATACAGACATGTTTCGGAACGTGTTCCTTCTTCAGTGTAATAGGCTAGCAGTGATAGCTTGTAAAAATGGGAGCTATATACCATGAGGGCAGGAAGTGACATCATAGAGGTGAGCTTGGGAATGCCAGTCAACTTTGACCTCCAGAGTAAGGACTTGATAATGTAGCATGTTGAAAACAATATACCAGAAACTAAAATAAGCCTATAGCAAACACCAAATTATATGAGCAAAAAAAAAAAACAATAGAAAGGAAACCTTTCACCATTTCCTACAAGTGACTTTTATTACTTTTATTATCATGAGTATATTATCATTACTATTATTTTACAAATGGTGAAAGGTTTCCTTTCTGTTGTTGTTTTTCTTTGCTCATAGAATTTGGTGTTTGCCACAATGAGCAATCAGCTGAGCAACAATGTTCATCAAAGTGTTGAGTGCTACAGTGTAGGTTAGTTTATTAGGACAAGTGCATGACAGTACGGTTAGTTAGGGTTAGATTTTTTTTTTTTATAGATTTTTAATTTTTTTCTTAATTGTAGATACACCAATCAGGTTTAAGCAATATAAAAATGCAGCAGGTGAGTTCACCTGTCTTCAACTAAAATGGAAGGAGAGTGAAGTACTGTACACAGATAATGTGAAAATATACAATACATTCACCAAACACTACACAAGACAACCAATGATGCAGACTGATGAAAATATACATTTTCTCTCCATATACCCAAATCAGTCAACATGTCAACATGGAGAATCACAACAAAAATGTCTCTTGCCAGATCCAGCTAGGCAAAGAGATAATGTTTTTATTTTACTGTAATTTTAACCTGTACTGGATACAGTATTTTATGTTTGTCTGATATTTGCTGAGCTTACAGTGTTATGCACACACTGTAGTAGCATGAAAACTGGGACATGTTTTGTTGTGATTCTCCATGTTGAAATGTTGACTGATTTGGTTATATGGAGAGAAAATGTATATTTTCTTTTTTTTTAAACTTAAAATTTTATTTTCATTTTTTCAACAACATACATAGACAACATTCATAGACAATACACAGTACATAAATTAAAACAAATAGACAAAAAATGGGTAAAGAAAAAGTGTGACATGGGTCCTTCGGTCCCTTCTACATTTGCATTATTTATTTACATTTTTATTCATTTCCTTGTATCCTTTTCAAACCTCTGTGATGTCGTTACTTCCCCTCCTGTATTCTTCCCATTTTCCCCATTTCCATTCAAACTTTTCTTCTTGCAGCCTCAGCAGATGTGTGATTCTCTCCATTTCCTGTATCCCCTCTACCAACTCTATCCATTGATCCTTTGTCGGCACTTCTACCTTGTACCACAGTTTAGTTAAAGCTTTCTTGGCTGCCACTATCAATATCTTAATCAAATATTTGTCTTCCCCTTGGATTCCTTCCTGTGACAGATTCCCCAAATACAACACTTGGCCTCCCTGGGGTATTTCGTATCCTATTATTTCATTTAGTATCCCTCCTATCTCTTCCCAGTAGTGCCTTATCTTCTGACATCCCCAGAATATGTGTGTATGGTTCGCCCCTTCCTGTCCACACTCCCTCCAACATGTTTTCTTTGCTGGTGTGTAATTGCCCTGTATTTCTGGTGTTATAAAGTATCTAATTATATTTTTCCACCCAAACTCCGTCCATATCCTTGATCCTGTGGTTGTTTGTTGTGTCTTACATGTGTCATACCATTCCTCCTCTGTTATCTCTATTTCCAACTCTCTTTCCCACTTTTCTTTCACATACAATGTTGTATTTCCCTTACTGTCCATTATTGCCTGATATAGTGCTGATATCACCCTCCCCTTCCGTCCTTCGTATGACTTTACCATTATCTTAATTACCCCATTCTGTTCTTTGTCTCTATCTTGCTTTATTTCTTTGTTATAGTAGTCCCTAATCTGTAAATATCTAAAGTGGTCCCTATTCTCTGAAAATGTATATTTTCATCAGTCTGCATCATTGATTTGGGTATATGGAGAGAATTTTTATTTTTCATCAGTCTGCATAATTGATTTGGGTATATGGAGATAAATAAATTATATTTTCATCAGTCTACAGCATTGGTCTTGTGTAGTGTTTGGTGAATTTATTGTATATTTGCACATTCTCTGTGTACTTCACAGTACTCTAATCACTGAGAAGTAGAATTGCTAAATGTGTTTTAGGTTAAGCACAGCAGTGTGTAACTGGTTCAAACTGAATTAAGTCATATGAAACGTGTGTTTCATATGGTAACAAAATGTTTTTTTTATAAATTAGTGTATAGTTTGTGTTTAATTTAGCAAAGGATCTGAGGTGTTCTGATAATTGTGTGTGTGGTTGTGCTAATTGTGTGTAGTATTTTGAAACACCGGGCCCTGTTTTCAAAATCGTGCTTAAGCAATCGAAAAAAAACTGTATTGTGTGTTTCATTATATACATGTTTCAGTCTTCTCATAAAAAAATAGTAGGGTCTTTTCCTGCCTTTGGTCCGCTTTGCATTCACATCTCAAATGAACCGCAGCAGGGTTCACTTGCAAGAGTGAATGAGCTTTCACACCACCCCAAACCAACCGGAATATCCGAGGAAATGAACCAGGGTTCGATTAAAGCTTATTATAGTTTATCACAGTATCATGAGCATGTCTTTGTCAGTGGACACTGGACATGGGTATGGATGGCTCCAGGTGCTGCTGCATTAAAGTGCACATCTTCAATATCTGTACTATTTAAAAGCACAGTGCAGGACACACTCAAAGGTTATCGCACCTCAGAGATGGCAGTGGACATGTATGCAGACCAGGCTGCAGAAACAAATTAGTGGGGGGGCATAAAATGTTCTCGGGGGGGCACAATGGTTTTTTAACACGGGTTCCCTTTTATACGTTTCAGCTGGGACAGCGGCGCTGTGGCTTGCTTGGCGCTGCCCACGGTGCTGAACTAAACAGCAGAGAGGCAATTGAAAAATCTAATTTCTCTCTATCTTAAGAACTTTCACTTATACAAAAACAGACTGAACGGATATATATAACAGACCTGCTGGGGCAGCGGACTGAGAGCAGGGGACACAAACAGGCTGGATAAGATGGTCAAGAAGGCCAGTAGCGTGGTTGGGGTGGAGCTGGACTCTAGCGAGGGTGGCGGAGAGGAGGAACCTTGCTAAGCTCCAGGCCATCAGGGAAAACCCCTCCCACCCACTATACACAGACTTGGCTGACAGGAGGAGCATGTTATAGACTCACACTACCTAAATGCAGCACTGAACGGCACAGGAAGTCCTTCATTCCGACAGCCATCAGACTATACAATGCATCACTGTGCCTCACTGCATCACTGAGCACAGAGTGACAATTACCATCTTCCTGGACTCTTTGTTATGGTTTGTAACCGACCCCAATCGCACAACACAAGACAGGTATGATGGTTTGCCAAGAAACAGATATTTATTGAGAGACAGGGAAAAAGGGCACTGTCCCTTTAAGGGAGAACACAAATACAGGAATATAACAAGAGGGGAAAAACTAGGTGCCTTTAAGAGGCGGGCAGGAAAAGGGAACACTAAGGGAAGGTTAATGAACGCTAGGGGAAAGTTAAAGGAACACTAGGGGAAGGTTAAAGGAACAGAGGAACTAGAGACTAGGAGAAGTCGGGACAAGGAGAGCTAGGGAACAGGAGAAACTGGGGACTAGGAGAACTAGGGACAAGGAACTAGGTGGAACTAGAAGGGGAGAACTTGGGACCAGGAACTAGGTGGAACTAGAAAGGGGAGAACTAGGGACAGAGGGGACTGAGGCCCGCGGAGGCGGGCTGGGGAACAGGGAGGAACTGGGGACTGGTGGGAAAACATCTGGGCCGCTCTGCAGAACAGAGGAGAGGGTTAATATTCAAAAGGGAACAAACAGAGCAGATGCAGAACAGTCCAAATAAACAAGGTAACAAAGTAATAATATCTTCGTGTGACAAACACACAGGGGGAGATGTAATGTCCAAAAATACTATCTAAGTGAGAAACTAAAGGAGGCAATACGCTGGGTGAGTGACATCACAATCAAAACTCACCCAGGCGTATGCGTAATGGTACAGGAACAGCAGCGAGACGGGGGCAAGAGGCATTACGCTGGGTGAGTGACATCACAATCAAAACTCACCCAGGCGTATGCGTAATGGTACAGGAAACAGCAGCGGGAACGGGGGCAAGAGGCATTACGCTGGGTGAGTGACATCACAATCAAAACTCACCCAGGCGTATGCGTAATGGTACAGGAAACAGCAGCGGGAACGGGGGCAAGAGGCATTACGCTGGGTGAGTGACATCACAATCAAAACTCACCCAGGCGTATGCGTAATGGTACAGGAAACAGCAGCGGGAACGGGGGCAAGAGGCATTACGCTGGGTGAGTGACATCACAATCAAAACTCACCCAGGCGTATGCGTAATGGTACAGGAAACAGCAGCGGGAACGGGGGCAAGAGGCATTACGCTGGGTGAGTGACATCACAATCAAAACTCACCCAGGCGTATGCGTAATGGTACAGGGACAGCAGCGGGGCGAGGGCATCGCCACCGGGTGGCTGGCTGTCCGAGCCGAGGAACAGAGTGCTGGAACAGTGGCGGTGGCGAGGGTGTCGTCCACCGGGTAGCCGACTGTCGGAGCCGAGGAACAGAGTGCTGGAACAGTGGCGGTGGCGAGGGTGTCGTCCACCGGGTAGCCGCTGTCGGAGCCGAGGAACAGAGTGCTGGAACAATGGCGGTGGCGAGGGTGTCGTCCACCGGGTAGCCGCTGTCGGAGCCGAGGAACAGAGTGCTGGAACAGTGGCGGTGGCGAGGGTGTCGTCCACCGGGTAGCCGACTGTCGGAGCCGAGGAACAGAGTGCTGGAACAGTGGCGGTGGCGAGGGTGTCGTCCACCGGGTAGCCGCTGTCGGAGCCGAGGAACAGAGTGGCGCGCCACACCTTGGTGTGCGCGTCGGAACCGAGAGACGCATCGGGGTGCGTCTGCGAGGAGGAGTGTGCCAAGCACGAGGATCCTTGGAAAATGCGCGTTGCGCGCTGGAGACTGGAGAGCGTGCCAAGCCCTTGAAGATGCGCGTTGCGCGCTGGTGACTGGAGAGCGTGCCAAGCCCTTGCAGATGCGCGTTGCGCGCTGGTGACTGGAGAGCGTGCCAAGCACGAGGATCCTTGGAAGATGCGCGTTGCGCGCTGGAGACTGGAGAGCGTGCCAAGCCCTTGAAGATGCGCGTTGCGCGCTGGTGACTGGAGAGCGTGCCAAGCCCTTGCAGATGCGCGTTGCGCGCTGGTGACTGGAGAGCGTGCCAAGCCCGAGGGTCCGGGAGATGCGCGTTGGTCTAGATGTGCGTCAGGACGAACAGCTGCGCTGGGGTCTGCAGTGGAGCGCTGGGGTGCCTCCCGTGGAAGTACAGGGAGCGCAGAACAGTCTCCTCCACAGGCTACGGCGACAGCAGACGAAGGCTGGAGCAAAACATCTCAAGGCTGGAGAAATCCATATACAGCATTGGTAGACCAGTGGATCTCCCGAAAGAGTCTAGATGTTAGAGAATATGACTCAGCATGAATACAACACGACCCCACGCCGAAACAAGGGGAAGAGCCCTGGTATTTAAAGCCCACAGGGGAACTAATTAGCCTGCCACCACAGGTGCGAGAGGTAATTGATAATAGTCCAGGTGTGGCCACTGAGAGTAAACGAGAGTAAAGAACGAGAGGGTGGGGGCTAGAGAGAGTGAGTAGGGAATTCCTAACAGTAGGCTTAAAGAAGACAGAGAAAGTTGGTGAGCAGCGGACAAAACCTCACAGTACCCCCCCCTCAACGGGAGCCACCTGGCGACCCAAAACAAATACAGACAGAGTGGCAGGGGGCAAAACAAGACAAAAACAAAAGGTACTGGCCAAGCCAGCAGGGGAAGCCACCACAAGAGTGGGGCTAGCAAAAGAAACAGGGTCGCCGAGGGGTAACTGGAGGAACTGGCCTAGAGGAAACCGGGCCTAGAGGAACCGGGTCAGGAGGAACTGGGCCCAGAGAACTAGTCTAGAGGAACTGGTCTAGAGAACTGGTCTAGAGGAACTGAGGGGCAAGCAGGGTAGCTAAGGGGTAACCATGGTAGCACCGGGAAAGGGCTAGCAGAGGGAAAGTTAGCTGCCAGGGCACTGATAGCTACAGGGCCTATGCTAGCTGTACTGCTACATCAACATAGAGGCTGCGCTAGCTGCCGAGCTAGGCTAGCAGGGGGAAAGGGTAGCTGCCAAGGCACTGATAGCTACAGGGCCTATGCCAGCTGTACTGCTACATTAACATAGAGGCTGCGCTAGCTGCCGGAGCTAGGCTGGCAGACAGGGCTGGACCAGCATGAGAGAACAAGCTAGCTGGAAGGACAGTCCTAGCTGTGTGAGATAAACTGACCTTGCTAGCTGAAAGGGCAGTCCTAGCAGTGGGAATACTGACCTTGCCAGCTGAAAGGGCAGTCCTAGCAGTGGGATAAACTGACCTTGCTAGCTGAAAAGGCAGTCCTAGCAGTGGGAGCAAACTGACCATGCTAGCTGAAGGGGCAGTCCTAGCAGTGGGAGAGAAACTGACCTTGCTAGCTGAAAGGGCAGTCCTAGCAGTGGGAGATAAACTGACCTTGCTAGCTGAAAGGGCAGTCCTAGCAGTGGGGATACTGACCTTGCTAGCTGAAAGGGCAGTCCTAGCAGTGGGAATACTGACCTTGCTAGCTGAAAGGGCAGTCCTAGCAGTGGGAGATAAACTGACCCTGCTAGCTGAAAGGGCAGTCCTAGCAGTGGGGAAACTACACAAAAAAGTGGAGGCCATGCAGAGGGACCGGGTTAGCTGCTTGGGCCTGGCTAGCTACAGGGCCTATGCCAGCTGCAAGGCTGCATTAACATAGAGGCTGTGCTAACAGCCGGGGCCAAGCTAGCAGACCGGGGCCATGCAGAGGGAATTAGGTTAGCTGCCTGGCATGGCTAGCTACAGGGCCCATGCCAGCAGCAAGGGCTGCATAAAACATAGAGGCTGTGCTAGCAGCCGGGGCTAAGCTAGCAGACTGGGGCTCTGCTGAGGGACTGGGTTAGCTGCCAGGGCAAGGCTAGCTACAGGGCCTATGCCAGCAGCAAGGGCTGCATAAACATAGAGGCTGTGCTAGCAGCCGGGGCAAGGCTAGCAGACAGGGGCCATGCTGGTAGTAGAGGCCTAACAAGCTGCAGGGGGGTCAAACAGGGCTAACAGGGAAGCCAACAGGGCTAACAGGGGAGCTAACAGGCTAACAGGGGAGCTAGACTGGGCTAACAGGGAAGCCAACAGGGCTAACAGGGGAGCTAACAGGGGAGCTAGAGGGGAACTAGAGGGAACAAGAAAAAAAAGGCAAACTCAACATACACCGTCTGTGCTGGCTGGGGTCGTCGATTTGGTGGGGTCGTACTGTTATGGTTTGTAACCGACCCCAATCGCACAACACAAGACAGGTATGATGGTTTGCCAAGAAACAGATATTTATTGAGAGACAGGGAAAAAGGGCACTGTCCCTTTAAGGGAGAACACAAATACAGGAATATAACAAGAGGGGAAAAACTAGGTGCCTTTAAGAGGCGGGCAGGAAAAGGGAACACTAAGGGAAGGTTAATGAACGCTAGGGGAAAGTTAAAGGAACACTAGGGGAAGGTTAAAGGAACAGAGGAACTAGAGACTAGGAGAAGTCGGGACAAGGAGAGCTAGGGAACAGGAGAAACTGGGGACTAGGAGAACTAGGGACAAGGAACTAGGTGGAACTAGAAGGGGAGAACTTGGGACCAGGAACTAGGTGGAACTAGAAAGGGGAGAACTAGGGACAGAGGGGACTGAGGCCCGCGGAGGCGGGCTGGGGAACAGGGAGGAACTGGGGACTGGTGGGAAAACATCTGGGCCGCTCTGCAGAACAGAGGAGAGGGTTAATATTCAAAAGGGAACAAACAGAGCAGATGCAGAACAGTCCAAATAAACAAGGTAACAAAGTAATAATATCTTCGTGTGACAAACACACAGGGGGAGATGTAATGTCCAAAAATACTATCTAAGTGAGAAACTAAAGGAGGCAATACGCTGGGTGAGTGACATCACAATCAAAACTCACCCAGGCGTATGCGTAATGGTACAGGAACAGCAGCGAGACGGGGGCAAGAGGCATTACGCTGGATGAGTGACATCACAATCAAAACTCACCCAGGCGTATGCGTAATGGTACAGGAAACAGCAGCGGGAACGGGGGCAAGAGGCATTACGCTGGGTGAGTGACATCACAATCAAAACTCACCCAGGCGTATGCGTAATGGTACAGGAAACAGCAGCGGGAACGGGGGCAAGAGGCATTACGCTGGGTGAGTGACATCACAATCAAAACTCACCCAGGCGTATGCGTAATGGTACAGGAAACAGCAGCGGGAACGGGGGCAAGAGGCATTACGCTGGGTGAGTGACATCACAATCAAAACTCACCCAGGCGTATGCGTAATGGTACAGGAAACAGCAGCGGGAACGGGGGCAAGAGGCATTACGCTGGGTGAGTGACATCACAATCAAAACTCACCCAGGCGTATGCGTAATGGTACAGGGACAGCAGCGGGGCGAGGGCATCGCCACCGGGTGGCTGGCTGTCCGAGCCGAGGAACAGAGTGCTGGAACAGTGGCGGTGGCGAGGGTGTCGTCCACCGGGTAGCCGACTGTCGGAGCCGAGGAACAGAGTGCTGGAACAGTGGCGGTGGCGAGGGTGTCGTCCACCGGGTAGCCGCTGTCGGAGCCGAGGAACAGAGTGCTGGAACAGTGGCGGTGGCGAGGGTATCGTCCACCGGTTAGCCGCTGTCGGAGCCGAGGAACAGAGTGCTGGAACAGTGGCGGTGGCGAGGGTGTCGTCCACCGGGTAGCCGACTGTCGGAGCCGAGGAACAGAGTGCTGGAACAGTGGCGGTGGCGAGGGTGTCGTCCACCGGGTAGCCGCTGTCGGAGCCGAGGAACAGAGTGGCGCGCCACACCTTGGTGTGCGCGTCGGAACCGAGAGACGCATCGGGGTGCGTCTGCGAGGAGGAGTGTGCCAAGCACGAGGATCCTTGGAAAATGCGCGTTGCGCGCTGGAGACTGGAGAGCGTGCCAAGCCCTTGAAGATGCGCGTTGCGCGCTGGTGACTGGAGAGCGTGCCAAGCCCTTGCAGATGCGCGTTGCGCGCTGGTGACTGGAGAGCGTGCCAAGCACGAGGATCCTTGGAAGATGCGCGTTGCGCGCTGGAGACTGGAGAGCGTGCCAAGCCCTTGAAGATGCGCGTTGCGCGCTGGTGACTGGAGAGCGTGCCAAGCCCTTGCAGATGCGCGTTGCGCGCTGGTGACTGGAGAGCGTGCCAAGCCCGAGGGTCCGGGAGATGCGCGTTGGTCTAGATGTGCGTCAGGACGAACAGCTGCGCTGGGGTCTGCAGTGGAGCGCTGGGGTGCCTCCCGTGGAAGTACAGGGAGCGCAGAACAGTCTCCTCCACAGGCTACGGCGACAGCAGACGAAGGCTGGAGCAAAACATCTCAAGGCTGGAGAAATCCATATACAGCATTGGTAGACCAGAGGATCTCCCGAAAGAGTCTAGATGTTAGAGAATATGACTCAGCATGAATACAACACGACCCCACGCCGAAACGAGGGGAAGAGCCCTGGTATTTAAAGCCCACAGGGGAACTAATTAGCCTGCCACCACAGGTGCGAGAGGTAATTGATAATAGTCCAGGTGTGGCCACTGAGAGTAAACGAGAGTAAAGAACGAGAGGGTGGGGGCTAGAGAGAGTGAGTAGGGAATTCCTAACAGTAGGCTTAAAGAAGACAGAGAAAGTTGGTGAGCAGCGGACAAAACCTCACACTCTTACTTTTTAAACAGCACTGTGCATTATTACACCTACTGTAGACTTCAGTATATTTTTACTGTATTTATTTACTGTATCTTTTATTCAATTTTTATTCTATTTTATTTTATTCTATTCTTAGGCCATTTGTTTTGTTATTCTTATTTGTGACTTGTTCTGTCTAAATGTTTAATGTTGAGTGATTTGCAGTGTCAAATTTCCCTCAGGATAATACATTTCTATTATATTCTATTATATATCTTTGAAAAGTCTCCATTTATTCAACACTTCTGAATTCACTGACAAACTGAACTGAACTGACAAAAATAAGGTGCATAAAAAAGCAAACTAAATTCCTCCACAGGCTACTCACCATCATAAGTAGAGAGGCAAGCAGTGTTTGGGGACAGAGTGAAATCTTCTTAAAACACAGCCCCTCCACTCATTCCTGAACTTTTTTGTTAAGTCCTTCTCAAATGCCAACTGAATTAAATTGGCCTTAGTTGCGTCGATGAAGCATACTAAGGCGATGTTCTGTAAAGACGTTCTTGAGGGTAGAAAACGAATTCTCACAGAGTGCCGTGCTAGCTTCAGTAGTGTTGTTGTTGACATCAGTGCCCACTAGGGCTGTCCCCGACTAAGGATTTGGATAGTTGACTTTGATTGAAAAAAAAAAAAAAAACGTTTTTTTTTTTTTTTTTTTTTTTACCAGGGTGGGCACAGCTGACTCAGTGGGCGGGCCCGGCCCCCTAATGCCCGCTCATGGCGCCGGGACTGCATGTATGACAGGACAAAGGCCATATGTAATGGCCTTGCGATTGAGGAACATACTACCAGCCAAAGGAGGAAGCAGAAAAGGATGTAGTTGAGTCATCTTGTGGCACAAGCTCAGACCTCAGCTCAGGAGATCAGCTGAGACAGAGACTGTTCTATCCAGTTCTCGACAGAATGCTGCAAGAGCTTGAGAGCAGGTTCTCATGAGTTGGAGAACTACTTATGAGAGGCATACGGGCATGTTATCCAGCCTCAGACCAGTTTCTCTCAGTGAAATTGCTGAAACCCCTCGCCACACATTACAATATCCAACTACTGCCAGAGGAGATCACAGTTGCAAAGTGTTTCCTGGCCAGGACAGGCAGAGATGCAGTCCCTACTATCCAAAAAAAAGTCCACAAATCGGTGAATGAAAAAATTATAGGATCAAATGAAAACTACTACTTACTAAAAATGGATGTTTAAAAGTACTAAAAACCAAAGAAAAATACCAAACACTAACAAACATTCAGCACAGACAATGGGGATGCTGCCATCTAAAAAAAACTAAATACAAATAAAAAGAAAATAAATGTAAAATATATATATATTTTTTTTAAGATCCGGGGCTAGGAGAAAAACATCCGGGGCTAAAGCCCCGGACGCCCAGGGCTAACAACGCCACTGCAGTAGTCATGGGGGTCAAAATAATTGCTACAAGGAGCAGAGTACACGCACAAAGTGTTTTCATCCATGTGTAGCATAACTGTGGCTCGAATTTTTTTTGGCACAATTCGGATTTGCCCAGGGGTGTAAAGTACTTGAGTAATTGTACTTCGATACAATACTTAAGTACTGTTTTGGGGGATTTGTACTTTACTCAACTATTAGGAAAAAAAACATACTTTTTACTCCTTACATTTAAAATGCAGACCTACAAAGTACAAAGTACAAATCTCGCAGGTCCAACCATTTTAATTAGTATATTTGTTTCTCTGGCCGAACTAACGTTAACGTTATTAATCCTGCAGCCGCACTTTATTTAAAAACAGCCCATCAAATCCCCATCAATGGAAAATTAACCTGCCCATACCCATGCTGATTGGTCCTTGTAGGCCATATGGTGAAGGCTGAGAAGTGGCTAGAAAACGATTCTCGTTCCCACCTCGGCGAATTACACAATTTTCACTGATATATTGGTGTAGATTTAGGAACAAAAATTTCTCCATTGACAAAATAGCCCATTTTGCGCAATCATAATTTTAAAGTCAGGACTAGATCTTTCCTCGCGAACGGATATTTTGTCACTGCAGAGTTTTATTTGACGCAATTGGTGCGAGTTCGGTCACGTATCTTGCGCTTGAACAATAACAGCTCTCTTTGTTGCAAGGTCCTCGCATTGGTCGATCCGGTGTCAACAAAGAAACTACATCCACACTCTAACATTACGGACTAAAATGGACAGAAAACACCTTCTAAAGTTCGCAAAAAGGTTTCTAAACAATGTTATATGCATCTCACGTCCATTCAGAAAGAACGTGTACAAGATTTTACACAGACACGGTGGGATAGATATAGAAACTGCGTTGAACGGTGGCTTAACCTACCAGGCCAGAATCATACCATTGTGGAGACATACAAACATTGTTTAGAGATTGATTTGTGTCATACGTGACCGAACTCGCACCAATTGCGTCAAATAAAACTCTGCGGTGACAAAATATCCGTTTGCGAGGAAAGATCTAGTCCCGACTTTAAAATGATGATTGCGCAAAAT